>NC_057798.1:756902355-756967349 GCF_018294505.1 Triticum aestivum | reverse complement strand
GACCCCGCCGGACCCCGCCGCCGCACCCCGCCATCGACCCCGCCGACCCCGCCGCCCCCTCGCCGGAGTAAGCCACCGCCTCGCCGCCAGCAGTTTTTCTCGTAAAACCGTTCGGTTTTTCCGCCGGTTTTTCGTTCGTTTTAAAAAAAAAACTAGATCTGTTTTTTTCAGTTTAATTTATTTAGCGGACGTTCGTCCGTGCGTTCGTTTTAACGAACGGTTTTCGTTGTTTAGCCGCAAATAGCGAACGTTCGTTCGTTAGCCTGTTCGTTAGTTTTTCTTTTTCTCGGATTTTCCGCGATTATTTCAGATCGTGATTTCTGATCCGATTTTCGTTCTAGTATAACTTTTCGCTCGTTTATCGGAATGAGGCGATTCAAGCGCCTAGAGTTTCGTCTCGAAACCCTCTTTCCGATTAATCAACTCAACAAGTTTTTGCTTATGTAAAATTTGACTTTGGTCCATAATAGTAAACAAAGTTTGTTTCTTTCGCAGTTTGACTTTCGTTGCTTTGTTTGTTTTGATTCTTTTTGCAAACCAGAGTTCTTAAGTTGAAATTTCTGGTTAGATCTTTTATTTGAGTTTTAACTGTGCATTAGATGAGTGCTTACTGTATGCTTGTTTGTTTGCGATAGAGTACCCGGAGTGCGCCGCTTGCTACTTTGAATCGCTAGGTTTCGCGGATCATCAGCAAGGCAAGTAACACTTTGATCATATCCCTTTTATACCCGGTTTTTATGCATTAGTTTCAACCCTCAAACATTGCATGGTTAGGAGTTGATAATATGTGGGTATTGGGAAGTCGTAGATGAGGTAGTACCTATTACCTATTTTATTATCAAACCCTTGGGAGTTACTCTACGTTTGCTTATTATGCCATGCTATGCTAGTAGACGTGGATTGGGTGAGTGTATCCATGACAGATGTGAGTTTGTTTAATTAATGGTTTATTTAAGGTGGCAACTTTAATTCACATCTAGGTGGATTAAGGTACCTAGGTATTCCAGGATTGCCTATTTTTTTGGACCGCCACCCAGGCTCAAAGGGATCATGAGATTATTCATGCTAGAAACTTCCGTGTGCAACCACAAGCTACTATGGGCTCTAGCATAGTTGATTAAGTCGTGCAAACTCTTACAGTGGTAGACTAGAAGATGTAGGGGAAAGTAGGTGTAACAGTCTACCCATCATAAGGTGCTAGCGCTTCTGAAAGACTATGTCTCGGTCATCCGTTTCTCAAACACCATGTAGTGCAAAAATCCCAACAGAGGAGATCGAATCTTGTGGGGAAAAGTGCGCAAACCTCTGCAGAGTGTATAAACTAATCATGGTTAGCCGTGTCCCCGGTTATTGGCATTTTGAGTATCTAGCACTTGGATTATCATGTGAGTCTCATCATGTTACTTTAATTAATACTGTTGGGTTTTAATGAAGATGTTTAATTGGGATTGAGATGGTGTCTACACTCTCAATGTTTAACAACCACCATGATAGTTAAATAAAATTTATTCCTTTGTAGTAGGGAAAAATTGGCTTTATGCAAAAACTATAACCATAGAGCTTTTCACCAGCCATATATGCATGTAGTATAGTTTTATTCTTTCATTACTCTCTATGTGTTACATTGCCAGCATATTCCATGTGCTGACCCGTTTCGGGCTGCAACGTTCATGTCGCAGACTTTTCAGACAACGAGTAAGGTGTTTTTAGGTCGTGGTTCTATACTCAGTGATGCCGTTGGAGTTGATGGACTCACTTATCTTCCAAGCCTTCCGCTGTTATCGTTGTTAGATGACCTTAAGCCATATTTATTGTAATAAGTTCTCTTTTGAGACATTCGATGTAATAAGTGTGTGATTGCCACTCTGTTATAAATCCTTCAAGTACTGTGCGTGTCAGCATTACTGATCCAGGGATGACACTAATGCACAGAGATCAGACTGTTTGAGGTCTGGTCGCTACAAGATGGTATCAGAGCACACGCTGACTATAGGACACGACCACTAAGCTAAAGCCCTATATCACTACTCTCTCTTCTCAATTCCGACTCCTCATCTTTTCTACTCTTTTAGGATGGTGGATGCAAGGAACAAGTTCATGCAACCGGATGAAGAAACACCCTTTAGACGCCACTTGAAGGAAGATTCTAGATACCTGAACATTGGAGTACCAAGCTTCACCGGGACCTACAATGCCACTTTACTTGAAGAGGAGCGCTGGATGATTCAAGTTCAAGTTCCAGGAAGAACGTTCATGCCAGTCACTAAGCCCATAGAGTTTTCCTTTGATGCACCAACCTGGAGTCTAGGAAAGAGCATGGCAGCCCACATCACAATGGGACGTATTGGAGAAGCTTACCACAAGGATCTCAAGGATACAATCTACTAGATTTGTGGGCGCCGAGATGAGCAATGGGAGATGATCAGCACCAGGAAGGATAGATCAATTGCAGCTTTCATCCAGGAGTTAAACCAGCACATTCGACGCCAGGAGAACCAGATGTGCGCAGGCATGTTAGACCTGAAGAAGGCCATGACCAAGATCACGGAGCTGGAGGAAGACCTCAAGTCTACACACGATGGATATGAGGAGGAAATAGCAACACCAGTGGAGAAGAATGACGATCTGAAGAAGAAGCTAAGAGTGTTCATGGGATTTCCCGCAACTGGAGGAGAAAATGAGTGCACTTGTCCAGAGAACTACATCATCATCGATGACACCGACTCGGACCCAGATGATAGCGATGATGACTATGTTGATGAAGCTGGAGCAGATATCATGGAGTCTTCATCGGAGCAGTTTTTCTAGTCGACCACCAGAACATTAGTAGTATTCCCCCATGTATCTAGTATAGTCCGAACACTTCCATAACGCTAGTTAGACCGTTGTATGCCCTTGTTTGAATGGATTGAAGTGATATTTGTTTGCTTTTGTCTCATGTGCATATGGGTTGTGTTTTCCCTCTAGATCTCATTCTATTCTATATTCTCATCTTTTCTAAAAACCCTCAAATGCCTCCGAGACATGACAATGGATTCGCTTTCACTTAGTTGATCCAGCAACACAATGCGTTGATGCAGTTGCTAGTCCAGAATCAGAATCAGGGGAACAACAACAACAACAACAACCCACCACCACCACCTGTTGATCACTTAACCTGTTTTCTTAGGCTAAATCCGCCGGTGTTTGATACGCCCATTTTGCATCATGCTTTTATATCAATATTTATTGCATTATGGGCTGTTATTTCACGTTATGTCACAATACTTATGGCTATTCTCTCTTATTTTACAAGGTTTACATGAAGAGGGAGAATGCCGGCAGCTGGAATTCTGGGCTGGAAAAGGAGCAAATATTGGAGTCCTATTCTGCGCAACTCCAAAAGTCTTGAAACTCCACAAAATATCTTAAAATAAATAAAGAAAAATTGTCACCAAAGATGAAGGCCAGGGGGCCCACACCCTGCTCACGAGGTTGGGGGCGCCCCCTAGGGCGCGCCCCCTACCTCGTGGGCCCCCTGGTGGCTCTCCGATGCCCATCTTCTCCTATATGAAGTCTTTCGATGAGAAAAAAATAGGAAGCAACCTTTCGGGACGAGACTCCGCCGCCACGAGGCGGAACCTTGGCGGAACCAATCTAGGGCTCCGACAGAGCTGTTCTGCCGGGGACACTTCCCTTTGGGAGGGGCAAATCATCACCATCCTCATCACCAGCGCTCCTCTCATCGGGAGAGGGCAATCTCCATCAACATCTTCACCAGCACCATCTCATCTCCAAACCCTAGTTCATCTCTTGTATCCAATTCTTGTCTCCAAGTCTGGGATTGGTGCTAGTAGGTTGCTAGTAGTGTTGATTACTCCTTGTAGTTGTTGCTAGTTGGTTTATTTGGTGGAAGATCATATGTTCAGATCCTTTATGCATATTATTACCCCTCTACTTATGAACATGAATATGCTTTGTGAGTTGTTACGTTTGTTCCCGAGGACAAGGGAGAAGTCTTGCTATTAGTAGTCATGTGAATTTGGTATTTGTTCGATATTTTGATGAGATGTATGTTGTCTAGCCTCTAGTGGTGTTATGTGAACGTCGACTACATAACACTTCACCATTATTTGGGCCTAGAGGAAGGCATTGAGAAGTAATAAGTAGATGATGGGTTGCTAGAAGCTTAAACCCTAGTTTATGCGTTGCTTCGTAAGGGGCTGATTTGGATCCATATGTTTCATGCTATGGTTAGGTTTACCTTAATACTTTTGTTGTAGTTGCGGGTGATTGCAATAGAGGTTAATCATAAGTGGGATGCTTGTTCAAGTAAGAACAACACCCAAGCACCGGTCCACCCACATATCAAATTATCAAAGTACCGAACGCGAATCATATGAGCGTGATGAAAACTAGCTTGACGATATTGCCATGTGTCCTCGGGAGCGCTTTTCCTATTATAAGAGTTTGTCCAGGCTTGTCCTCTACTACAAAAAGGATTGGGCCAGCTTGCTGCACTTTATTTACTTTTGTTACTTGTTGCTCGTTACAATTTATCTTATCACAAAACTTTCTGTTACCACTTATTTCAGTACTTGCAGAGAATACCTTGCTGAAAACCGCTTATCATTTCCTTCTACTCCTCGTTGGGTTTGACACTCTTACTTATCGAAAGGACTACGATAGATCCCCTATACTTGTGGGTCATCAAGACTCTTTTTTGGCGCTGTTGCCGGGGAGTGAAGCGCCTTTGGTAGGTGGAATTTGGTAAGGAAAAATTAATTTAGTGTGCTGAAATTTTCTGTCACTTGTTACTATGGAAGTAATTCTCTGAGGGGCTTGTTCGGGGTATCTTCACCCCGTCCAGTAGAGCAAAGAGTTGCTCCTCAACCTACTCAACCTACTGAACCTATTGAAAATTAAACTCCTTTTGAAATTCCTTCTGGTATGATGGAAAAACTGCTAGCTAACACTTTTACAGGAGATGGAACAAAGCATCCTGATGAACATCTATGCTATGTGGATGAAGTTTGTGGACTATTTAAGCTTGCAGGTATACCCGATGATGTTGTTAAGAAGAAGGCCTTCCCTTTATCTTTGAAGGGAGACGCATTGGTATGGTACAGGCTATGTGATGATATGAGATCATGAAACTATAAAAGATTGAAATTGGAATTTCATCAAAAGTATTACCCTATGCATCTTGTTCATCGTGATCACAATTATATATATAACTTTTGGCCTCGCGAAGGAGAAAGCATCGCTCAAGCTTGGGGGAGGCTTAAATCAATGTTATATTCATGCCCCAATCATGAGCTCTCAAGATAAGTAATTATGCAAAGTTTTTATGCTCGGCTTTCTGATAACAATCACACCATGCTCGATACTTCTTGTATTGGCTCTTGTATGATGAAGACTATTGAATTTAAATGGAATTTATTGGATAGAATTAAACGCAACTCTGAAGATTGGGACCTCGACGAAGGTAAGGAGTCAGGTATGACACCTAAGTTTGATTGTGTTAAATCTTTTATGGATACCGATATTTTCCGTAAGTTTAGCACTAAATATGGACTTGACTCTGAGATAGTAGCTTCTTTCTATGAATCTTTTGCTACTTATGTTGATCTCCCCAAGGAGAAGTGGTTTAAATATCATCCTCCCATAGAAGTCAAAATAGCTGCACCTATTAAAGTTGAAGAAAAGACTGTCACTTATAATGATCCTATTGTTCCCACTTCTTATGTCGAGAAACCACCTTTCCCTGTTAGAATGAAGGATCATGCTAAAGCTTCAACTGTTGTTCGTAAAAGCAGTATTAGAACTTATACACCTCCTGAGCAAGTCAAAGTAGAACCCAATATTGCTATTGTTAAAGATCTCTTGTCTGATAATATTGATGGGCATGTTATTCAATTCTGTGGTGAAACTACTAGAATTGCTAAACCTTGTGCAAAAGATAAACATAGACCTGTGGTAGGCATGCCTGTTATTTCTGTTAAAATAGGAGATCGTTGTTATCATGGCTTATGTGATATGGGTGCTAGTGCTAGTGTAATACCCATTGACTTATACAAAGAAACTATGCATGATATTGCACCAGCTGAGTTAGAAGATATTGATGTTACAATTAAACTTGCCAATAGAGATACTATATCTGCAATGGGAATTGTTAGAGATGTTGAAGTCTTGTGTGGAAAAACCAAATATCCCGCTGATTTTCTTGTTCTTGGTTCCCCACAAGATAGATTTTGTCCCATTATATTTGGTAGACCCTTCTTGAGTACTGTTAATGCTAAGATAGACTGCGAAAAGAATGTTGTTACTATTGCCTTGGATGATATGGTTCGTGAGTTTAATTTCTCTAAATTTAGTAAACAACATCGTGAGGAAGAATTGCCTAGTAAGGATGAAATTATTGGTCTAGCTTCTATTGTCGTACCTCCTAGTGATCCTTTAGAACACTATTTGCTAGACCATGAAAAGGATATGTTCATGAATGAAAGAAGGGAAATAGACGAAGTATTCTTTAAACAGGAACCTATTCTGCAACACAATTTGCCTATTGAAATCCTAGGGGATCCTCCTCCACCCAAGGGTGATCCCGTGTTTGAGCTTAAACCGTTGCCTGATAATCTTAAATATGCTTATCTTGATGAAAAGAAAATATATCCTGTTATTATTAGTGCTAACCTTTCAGAGCATGAAGAAGAAAGATTACTGAAAACTCTGAAGAAGCATCGTGCCGCTATTGGATATACTCTGGATGATCTTAAGGGCATCAGTCCCACTCTATGTCAACATAAATAAATTTGGAAGCGGATGCCAAACTAGTTTGTGATCCTCAACGACGTTTGAATCCTAAAATGAAAGAAGTGGTAAGAAAAGAAATACTCAAGCTCCTGGAGGTAGGTATAATTTATACCGTTGATGATAGTCAGTGGGTAAGTCCTGTCCATTGCATCCCTAAGAAGGGAGGTATTACTGTTGTCCCTAATGATAAAGATGAATTGATTCTGCAAAGAATTATCACACGTTATAGGATGGTAATAGATTTCCGCAAATTAAATAAAGCTACTAAGAAGGATCATTACCCCTTACCTTTTATTGATCAAATGCTAGAAAGATTATGCAAACATACACATTATTGCTTTCTAGATGGTTATTCTCGTTTCTCTCAAATACTTGTGTCGGCTGAAGATCAATCAAAGACTACTTTTACATGCCCTTTTGGTACTTTTGCTTATAGACGTATGCCTTTTGGTTTATGTAATGCACCTGCTACCTTTCAAAGATGCATGATGGCCATATTCTCTGACTTTTGTGAAAAAATTTGTGAGGTTTTCATGGACGATTTTTCCGTCTATTGTTCCTCCTTTGATAATTGCTTGAGCAATCTTGATCGAGTTTTGCAGAGATGTGAAGAAACTAATCTTGTCTTGAATTGGGAAAAGTGCCACTTTATGGTTAATGAAGGTATTGTCTTGGGGCACAAAGTTTCTGAAAGAGGTATTGAAGTTGATAAAGACAAGGTTGATGCTATTAAAAAGATGCCATGTCCCAAGGACATCAAAGGTATAAGAAGTTTCCTTGGTCACGCCGGATTTTATAGGAGGTTCATTAAGGACTTCTCAAAAATTTCTCGGCCTCTGACTAATTTATTACAGAAAGATGTACCATTTTTCTTTGATGATGATTGTGTAGAAGCATTTGAAATACTTAAGAAAGCATTAGTCTCTGCACCTGTTGTTCAGCCACCGGATTGGAATTTACCCTTTGAAATTATGTGTGATGCTAGTGATTATGCTGTAGGTGCTATTCTAGGGCAAAGAGTTGATAAGAAATTAAATGTTATCCATTATGCTAGTAAGACTCTAGACAGTGCTCAAAGAAATTATGCTACTACCGAAAAGGAACTTTTAGCAGTTGTATTTGCTTGTGATAAATTCAGACCCTATATTGTAGACTCTAAGGTAACTATTCACACTGATCATGCTGCTATTAAATATCTTATGGAAAAGAAAGATGCATAACCTAGACGTATTAGATGGATTCTCTTGCTGCAAGAATTTGATTTGCATATTGTTGATAGAAAGGGAGCTGAGAACCCCGTTGTAGATAACTTATCTAGGCTAGAGAATGTTCTTGATGACCCACTACCTATTGATGATAGCTTTCCTGATGAACAATTAAATGTCATAAGCACATCTCGTAGCACTCCTTGGTATGATGATTATGCTAATTATATTGTTGCTAAATTTATACCACCTAGCTTCACATACCGACAAAAGAAAAAGTTTTTCTATGATTTGCGACATTACTTTTGGGATGACTCACATCTTTATAAATAAGGAGTAGATGGTGTTATTAGACGTTGTGTACCTGAGCATGAACAGGAACAGATCCTACGCAAGTGTCACTCCGAAGCATATGGAGGACACTATGCTGGAGATAGAACTGCACACAAGGTATTGCAATCTGGTTTTTATTGGCCTACTCTCTTCAAGGATGCCCGTAAGTTTGTTTTGTCTTGCGATGAATGTCAAAGAATTGGTAATATTAGTAGACGTCAAGAAATGCCTATGAATTATTCACTTGTTATTGAACCATTTGATGTTTGGGTCTTTGATTATATGGGACCTTTTCCTGCCTCTAATGGATATACACATATTTTAGTTGCTGTTGATTATGTTACTAAGTGGGTAGAAGCTATCCCAACTAGTAGTGCTGATCACAACACTTCTATTAAAATGCTTAAGGAAGTTATTTTTCTGAGGTTTGGAGTCCCTAGATATCTTATGACTGATGGTGGTTCACATTTTATTCATGGTGCTTTCCGTAAAAAGCTTGCTAAATATGATGTCAATCATAGAATCGCATCTCCATATCACCCGCAGTCTAGTGGTCAAGTAGAATTGAGCAATAGAGAGCTCAAATTAGTTTTGCAAAAGACTGTTAATAGGTCTAGAAAGAATTGGTCCAAGAAACTGGACGATGCATTATGGGCTATAGAACTGCATATAAGAATCCTATGGGTATGTCTCCGTATAAAATGGTTTATGGAAAAGCATGTCATTTACCTCTCGAACTAGAACATAAGGCATATTGGGCTATCAAAGAGTTCAACTATGATTTCAAACTTGCCGGTGAGAAGAGGTTATTTGATATTAGATCACTTAATGAATGGAGAACCCAAGCCTATGAAAATGCCAAGTTGTTTAAAGAAAAAGTTAAAAGATGGCATGACAGCAGGATACAAAAGCGTAAGTTTAATGTAGGTGATTATGTATTGCTATACAACTCTCGTTTAAGATTTTTTGCAGGAAAACTTCTCTCAAAATGGGAAGGTACCTACGTTATCGAGGAGGTCTATCTTCCAGTGCCATAAAAATCAACAACTTCGAAGGCACAAATCCGAAGGTGGTAAACAGTCAAAGGATCAAACACTATATCTCAGGAAATCCTATAAATGTTGAAACCAATATTATTGAAACCGTAACCCAGAGGAATACATAAGGGATACCTTTCAGACCGTCCCAGACTCCGAAAAGGAATAGGTATGTGGTACGCTAAGTAAACCGACTCCAAAACAATTTTTAAGGCAATATTTCTCCGTTTTGGAATATTTAGAAAAACAGAAAAATCAGTGGCAGTCCGGGAAGGACACGAGGCCTCCACGAGGGTGGAGGGCACGCCCTACCCCCTGGGCGCGCCCCCTACCTCGTGAGCACCTCGTGCACCCTCTGGACTCCATTTTCTTGCACGTTACGTATTTTGGTTGGTAAAAATTCATTATTTATACTCCCGAAGGTTTTGACTCCCGTATCACGCAAATATCCTCTGTTTTCGTTTCGAGTTGTTCCTATTGCAGATTTAGAACAAGATGTCGTCCCAAGATTCGGAGGGAGAGAGCTACATGGCTGATTATATTGCAAACCCGAAAGTATATGGGGATGTGGAACATTATGGCTGGACCACGGAGGAAGAAGAAGACTATGATCCAAAGAAGAGGGAGGAAACAACCTCCGATGAAGAGGACTATCCACTACCTCAACCCGGTGATATGCATGTGGAGTTCAAGAAGTCAAGCCTCCCTAAGGTCCAATCTATCCCACCTCGTTTTTTGTTGGACAGCAAGGCAGCACTATGCAAAAAGACAATGAAACTTGAGCTCGAGAATGAGGATCTGAGGGAGGAAAATTTTAGCCTCAGATGCAAGCTAGAGAAGAAGAACTCAACAATTCCTCCATCACCTCCGAGGAATAATCACATGGGTATGGGCACTCCCCTTGGAAACTGCCAAGCTTGGGGGAGATGCCCTGGTATCGTATCACCATCACAACTCATATCTTTACCGTTTTTCTTAGTTCGATCCTATTAGTAGTATCTTGATTTAGTAAAATAAAGTCATGTCATGATCTAGTTTTGAGTTTTGCTTTACGATCCTTCTTTGTAATCGAGTCCGTGAGCTATATAATAAATATTAGTGTTGAGTCAAGGGCTTGATTATTTTGCCATGATCTTGGGTGAATAGAAGAAAAAGAATAAAAAGAATCAAAGAGTTCATATTGATCTTATTGAAAGTAATGATTTCACATAGAGAGAGTATGATGATTAAAGGTTGTTGGGAGTTGGCAAATATAGCTTTGGTCATCGTTGCAATTAATAGGAAGTAATAAGGAAAGAGAGGTTTCACACATAGATATATTATCATTGACATCTTTTATGATTGGGAGCACTCATTAAAATATGACATGCTAAAGAGTCGAGGTTGGACAAGGAAGACAACATTATGAGTTATGTTTTCTTACATCTGAGATAAAGTATGTTTTCATGGATCCTCTAACGTGTTGAGCTTGCCTTTCCCCCTCATGCTAGCCAAATTCCCAGCACCAAGTAGAAATACTACTTGTGCTTCCGAATACCCTTAAACCAGTTTTGCCATGAGAGTCCACCATATCTACCTATGGATTGAGTAAGATCCTTCAAGTAAGTTGTCATCGGTGCAATCAATAAAAATTGCTCTCTAAATATGCATGACTTATTAGTGCGGAGAAAATATGCTTTGTACGAACTTGTTGTGGACGTAATAAAAGCGACGGACTGCATAATAAAGGACCACATACAAGGGGCAATATAAAGTCACATTCTTTTGCATTAAGATTTTGTGCATCAACTTTAACACGCATGACAACCTCTGCTTCCCTCTGCGAAGGGCCTATCTTTTATTATTATCCTCTACCTTATGCAAGAGTCACGGTGATCTTCACCTTTCCTTTTTCATTTTATCCTTTGGCAAGCTCAGCATGTTGGAAAGAACATGATATATATATCTAATTGGATGTAGGGGAGCATGAATTATTATTGTTGACATTACCCTTGAGGTAAAAGGTTGTGGGGCAAAACTATAAGCCCCTATCTTTCTCTGTGTCCGATTAAAACTCCATAACCACAAGTATTGCGTGAGTGTTAGCAATTATGAAGGACTAAGTGATAGTTGAGTATGCAGACTTGCTTTTAAGCTCTAACATAGACTCTTTCCGATGTTATGATAAATTGCAATTGCTTCTGAAGGAGATATGCCCTAGAGGCAATAATAAAGTTATTATTTATTTCCTTATTTCATGATAAATGTTTATTATTCATGCTAGAATTGTATTAACTGGAAACATAATACATGTGTGAATACATACACAAACATAGTGTCACTAGTATGCCTCTACTTGACTAGCTCGTTTATCAAAGATGGTTATGTTTCCTAACCATGGACAAAAGAGTTGTCATCTGATTAACGGGATCACATCATTAGGAGAATGATGTGATTGACATGACCCATTCCATTAGCCTAGCACTTGATCATTTAGTATGTTGCTATTGCTTTCTTCATGACTTATACATGTTCCTGTAACTATGAGATTATGCAACTCCCGTTTACCGGAGGAACAATTTGGGTGCTACCAAACGTCACAACGTAACTGGGTGATTATAAAGGAGTACTACAGGTGTCTCCGAAGGTACATGTTGAGTTGGCATATTTCGAGATTAGGTTTTGTCACTCTGATTGTTGGAGAGGTATCTCTGGGCCCTCTCGGTAATGCACATCACTATAAGCCTTGCAAGCAATGTGACCAATGAGTTGGTTACGGGATGATGCATTACGAAACGAGTAAAGAGACTTGCCGGTAACGATATTGAGCTAGGTATTGGATACTGACGATCAAATCTCGGGCAAGTAACATACCGATGACAAAGGGAACAACATATGTTGTTATGCGGTTTGACCGATAAATATCTTCGTAGAATATGTAGGAACCAATATGGGCATCCAGGTTCCGCTATTGGTTATTGACCGAGAATAGTTCTAGGTCATGTCTACATAGTTCTCAAACCCGTAGGGTCCGCACGCTTAACGTTACGATGACAGTTAGATTATGAGTTTATGAGTTTTGATGTACCGAAGGAGTTCGGAGTCCCAGATGAGATCAGGGACATGACGAGGAGTCTCGAAATGGTCGAGACGTAAAGATCGATATATTGGACAACTATATTCGGAGTTCGGAAAGGTTCCGAGTGATTCGGGTATTTTTCGGAGTACCGGAGAGTTACGGGAATTCGCCGGGGAGTATATGGGCCTTATTGGGCTATACGGGAATAGAGGAGAGAGGCCAAAAGGAAAGAGGCCTGCGCCCCCCCTCTGGTCCGAATTGGACAAGGGGGGCAGCCCCCTTTTCCTTTTCCCACTCCCCCTCTTTCCACTTCTCCTACTCCAACAAGGAAGGAGGGAGTCCTACTCCCGGTGGGAGTAGGACTCCCCTTGGCGCGCCCCCTCCTAGGCCGGCCGCACCTCCCCCTCCCTCCTTTATATACGGGGGCAGGGGGGCACCCCACAACAACACAAGTTGATCTACGGATCGTTCCTTAGCCGTGTGCGGTGCCCCCTCCACCATATTCCACCTCGGTCATATCGTCGCGGAGTTTAGGCGTAGCCCTGCGCCGGTAGAGCATCATCATCGTCACCACGCCGTCGTGCTGATGGAACTCATCCCCGAAGCTTTGCTGGATTGGAGCCTGGGGATCGTCATCAAGCTGAACGTGTACTGAACTCGGAGGTGCCGTACATTCGGTGCTTGGATCTGTCGAATCGTGAAGACGTACGACTACATCAACCGCGTTGTCATAACGCTTCCGCTTACGGTCTACGAGGGTACGTGGACGAACACTCTCCCCTCTCGTTGCTATGCCATCACCATGATCTTGCATGTACGTAGGAATTTTTTTGAAATTACTATGTTCGCCAACAGTGGCATCCGAGCTAGGTTTTATGCGTAGATGTTATATGCACGAGTAGAACACAAGTGAGTTGTGGGCGATATAAGTCATACTGCTTACCAGCATGTCATACTTTGGTTCGGCGGTATTGTGAGATGAAGCGGCCCGGACCGACATTACGCGTACGCTTACGCGAGACTGGTTTCACCGCTACGAGCACTTATTGCTTAAAGGTGATCGGCGGGTGTCTGTCTCTCTCACTTTAGTTGAACCGAGTGTGGCTACGCCCGGTCCTTGCGAAGGTTAAAACAGCACCAACTTGACAAACTATCGTTGTGGTTTTGATGTGTAGGTAAGAACGGTTCTTGCTAAGCCCGTAGCAGCCACGTAAAATTTTGCAACAACAAAGTAGAGGACGTCTAACTTGTTTTTGCAGGGCATGTTGTGATGTGATATGGTCAAGACATGATGCTATATTTTATTGTATGAGATGATCATGTCTTGTAACCGAAGTTATCGGCAACTGGCAGGAGCCATAAGGTTGTCGCTTTATTGTATGAAATGCAAACGCCCTGTAATTGCTTTACTTTATCACTAAGCGGTAGCGATAGTCGTAGAAGCAATAGATGGCGTAACGACAACTATGCTACGATGGAGATCAAGGTGTCGCGCCGGTGACGATGGTGATCACGACGGTGCTTCGAAGATGGAGATCACAAGCACAAGATGATGATGGCCATATCATATCACTTATATTGATTGCATGTGATGTTTACCCTTTATGCATCTTATCTTGCTTTGATTGACGGTAGCATTTTAAGATGATCTCTCACTAATTATCAAGAAGTGTTCTCCCTGAGTATGCACCGTTGCGAAAGTTCTTCGTGCTGAGACACCACGTGATGATCGGGTGTGATAGGCTCTACGTTCAAATACAACGGGTGCAAAACAGTTGCACACGCGGAATACTCGGGTTAAACATGACGAGCCTAGCATATACAGATATGGCCTCGGAACACGGAGACCGAAAGGTCGAGCGTGAATCATATAGTAGATATGATCAACATAATGATGTTCACCATTGAAACTACTCCATCTCACGTGATGATCGGACATGGTTTAGTTGATTTGGATCACGTGATCACTTAGATGACTAGAGAGATGTCTGTCTAAGTGGGAGTTCTTAAGTAATATGATTAATTGAACTTGAGTTTATCATGAACTTAGTCCTGGTAGTATTTTGCAAATTGTGTTATAGATCAATAGCTCGCGTTTTTGCTTCCCTATGTTTTTATATGTGTTCCTAGAGAAAACTATGTTGAAAAATGTTAGTAGCAATGATGCGGACTTGGTCCGTGATCTGAGGTTTATCCTCATTGCTGCACAGAAGAATTATGTCCTTGATGCACCGCTAGGTGACAGACCTATTGCAGGAGCAGATGTAGACGTTATGAACGTTTGGCTAGCTCAATATGATGACTACTTGATAGTTTAGTGCACCATGCTTAACGGCTTAGAATCGGGACTTCAAAGATGTTTTGAACGTCATGGACCATATGAGATGTTCCAGGAATTGAAGTTAATATTTCAAGCAAATACCCGAGTTGAGAGATATGAAGTCTCCAACAAGTTCTATTGCTAAAAGATGGAGGAGAATCGCTCAACTAGTGAGCATGTGCTCAGATTGTCTGAGTACTTCAATCGCTTGAATCAAGTGCGAGTTAATCTTCCAGATAAGATAGTGATTGACAGAATTCTCTAGTCACCATCACCAAGTTAGTAGAACTTTGTGATGAACTGTAGTATGCAAGGGATGACGAAAACGATTCCGAGCTCTTCGTGATGTTGAAATCAACGAAGGTAGAAATCAAGAAAGAGCATCAAGTGTTGATGATTGACAAGACCACTAGTTTCAAGAAAAAGGGCAAAGGGAAAGAAAGGGAACTTCAAGTAGAATGACAAGCAAGTTGTTAGTCCCGCGAAGAAGCCCAAAGCTGGACCAAAGCCTGAAACTGAGTGATTATACTACAAAGGAAATGGTCACTAGAAGCGGAAATGCCTTGAATATTTGGTGGAAAAGAAGGATGGCAAAGTGAACAAGGGTATATTTGATATACATGTTATTGATGTGTACCTTACTAGTGTTTATAGTAACCCCTGAGTATTTGATACTTGTTCGGTTGCTAAGATTAGTAACTCGAAACAGGAGTTACAGAATAAACAGAAACTAGTTGAGGGTGATGTGACGATGTGTGTTGGAAGTGGTTCCAAGATTGATATGATCATCATCGCACACTCCCTATACTTTCGGATTAGTGTTGAACCTAAATAAATGTTATTTGGTGTTTGCATTGAGCATGAATATGATTTGATCATGTTTATAGCAATACGATTATTCATTTAAAGTCAAAGAATAATTGTTGTTCTGTTTACATGAATAAGACCTTCGATGGTCATACACCCAATGAACATAGTTTGTTGGATCTCGATCGTAGTGATACACATATTCATAATATCAATGCCAAAAGATGAAAAGTTAATAATGATAGTGCAACTTATTTGTGGCACTGCCATTTGGGTCATATCGGTGTAAAGCGCATGAAGAAACTCCATAAAGATGGATTTTCGGAATCACTTGGTTATGAATCATTTGATGCTTGCGAACCATGCCTTTTGGGCAAGATGACTAAAAACTTATATGCGTTCCAATGAGTGTTGATGCTCGTGGCAAGTATCGTTATTTTCTGACCTTCACAAAATGATTTGAGCAGATTGGGTATATCTACTTGATGAAACATAAGTCTGAAATAATTGAAAGGTTTAAAGAATTTCATAGTGAAGTGGAAAAATCATCGTAACAAGAAAATAAAGTTTCTACCATCTGATCACGGAGACGAATATTGGAGTTACGAGTTTGGTCTTCAGTTAAAACAATGTGGAATAGTTTCACAGCTCACGCCACCTGGAATACCACAACGTTATGGTGTGTCCGAATGTCGTAACCACACTTTATTGGATATGGTGTGATCTATGATGTCTCTTATCGGTTTTACCACTATCATTTTGGGGTTGTGCATTAGAGACAGCTGCATTCACGTTTAAAAAGGGCACCATCTAAATCCGTTGAGACGACACCGCATGAACTATGGTTTAGCAGTAAACCTAAGCTGTCATTTCTTAAAGTTTGGAGTTGCGATGCTTATATGAAAAAAGTTTCAACCTGATAAGCTCAAACCCAAATCGGAGAAGTGCGTCTTCATAGAATACCCAAAGTTAACTATTGGGTACACCTTCTATCACAGATCGGAAGGCAAGTTATTCATTGCTAAGAATGGATCCTTTCTAGAGAAGGAGTTCCTCTCGAAAGAAGTGAGTGGGAGGAAAGTAGAACTTGATGAGGTAACTGTACCTGCTCCCTTATTGGAAAGTAGTTCATCACAGAAATCTGTTCCTGTGACTACTACACCAATTAGTGAGGAAGTTAATGATGATGATCATGAAACTTCAAATTAAGTTACTACAGAACCTTGTAGGTCTTCCAGAGTAAGATCCGCACCAGAGTGGTACGGTAATCCTGTTCTGGAAGTCATGTTACTAGACCATGATGAACCTACGAACTATGAGGAAGCGATGATGAGCCCAGATTCCACGAAATGGCTTGAGGCCATAAAATCTGAGATATGATCCATGTATGAGAACAAAGTATGGACTTTGATTGACTTGCTCGATGATCAGCAAGCCATGTTAAGTAAATGGATCTTCAAGAGGAAGACGGACATTGATAGTAGTGTTACTATCTACTAAGCTCGACTTGTTGCGAAATGTTTTCAACAAGTTCAAGGTGTTGAATACGATGAGATTTTCTCACTCATATCGAAGCTTAAGTCTGTCTGAATCATGTTAGCAATTGCCACATTTTATGAAATCTGGCAAATAGATGTCAAAACTGCATTCCTTAATGGATTTATTAAAGAAGAGTTGTATATGATGCAACCAGAAAGTTTTTGTCAATCCTAAAGATGCTAACAAAGTGTGCAAGCTCCAGCAATCCATCAATGGACTGGTGCAAGCATCTCGGAGTTGGAATATACGCTTTGATGAGTTGATCAAAGCATAAGGTTTTATACAGACTTTTGAAGAAGCCTGTATTTACAAGAAAGTGAGTGGGAGCTCTGTAGCATTTCTAATATTATATGTGGATGACATATTGTTAATTGGAAATGATGAAATTCTGGATAGCATGAAAGGATACTTGAATAAGAGTTTTTCAAAGCAAGACCTCGGTGAAGCTGCTTACACATTGAGCATCAAGATCTATATAGATAGATCAAGACGCTTGATAAGATTTTTCAATGAGTACATACCTTGATAAATTTTTGAAATAGTTCAAAATGGAACAGTCAAAGAAGGAGTTCTTGCCTGTGTTACAAGGTGTGAAGTTGAGTAAGACTCAAGACCCGACCATTGCAGAAAATAGAAAGAGAATGAAAAGTCATTCCCTATGCCTCAGTCATAGGTTCTATAAAGTATGCTATGCTGTGAACCAGACCTATTGTATACCTTGCTCTGTGTTTGGCAAAGGAATACAATTTTGATCTAATAAGTAGATCACTGGACATGGGTCAAGAATATCCTTAGTGAGGACTAAGGAGACGTTTCTCGATTATGGAGGTGATAAAAGAGCCCGTCGTAAAAGTTACAACGATGCAAGCTTTTACACCAATCCAGATGACTCTAAGTCTCAATCTGGATACATATTGAAAGTGGGAGAAATTAGCTAGAGTAGCTCCATGCAGAGCATTGTGGACATAGAATATTTGCGAAATACATACGGCTCTGAATATGACAGACCCGTTGACTAAGCTTCTCTCACGAGCAAAACATGATCATACCTTAGTACTCTTTTGGGTGTTAATCAGATAGCGATGTGAACTAGATTATTGACTCTAGTAAACCCTTTAGGTGTTAATCACATAGCGATGTGAACTAGATTATTGACTCTAGTAAACCCTTTGGGTGTTGATCACATGATGATGTGAACTATGGGTATTAATCACATGCAGATGTGAATATTGGTGTTAAATCACATGGCGATGTGAACTAGATTATTGACTCTAGTGCAAGTGGGAGACTGAAGGAGATATGCCCTAGAGGCAATAATAAAGTTATTATTTATTTCCTTATTTCATGATAAATGTTTATTATTCATGCTAGAATTGTATTAACCGGAAACATAATACATGTGTGAATACATAGACAAACATAGTGTCACTAGTATGCCTCTACTTGACTAGCTCGTTTATCAAAGATGGTTATGTTTCCTAACCATGGACAAAAGAGTTGTCATTTGATTAACGGGATCACATCATTAGGAGAATGATGTGATTGACATGACCCATTCCGTTAGCCTAGCACTTGATCGTTTAGTATGTTGCTATTGCTTTCTTCATGACTTATACATGTTCCTGTAACTATAAGATTATGCAACTCCCGTTTACCGGAGGAACACTTTGGGTGCTACCAAACGTCACAACGTAACTGGGTGATTATAAAGGAGTACTACAGGTGTCTCCGAAGGTACATGTTGAGTTGGCGTATTTTGAGATTAGGTTTTGTCACTCCGATTGTCGGAGAGGTATCTCTGGGCCCTCTCAGTAATGCACATCACTATAAGCCTTGCAAGCAATGTGACCAATGAGTTGGTTACGGGATGATGCATTACGTAACGAGTAAAGAGACTTGCCGGTAACGAGATTAAACTAGGTATTGGATACCGACGATCAAATCTCGGGCAAGTAACATACCGATGACAAAGGGAACAACGTATGTTGTTATGCGGTTTGACCGATAAAGATCTTCGTAGAATATGTAGGAACCAATATGGGCATCCAGGTTCCGCTATTGGTTATTGACCGAGAATAGTTCTAGGTCATGTCTACATAGTTCTCGAACCCGTAGGGTCCGCACGCTTAACATTATGATGACAGTTATATTATGAGTTTATGAGTTTTGATGTACCAAAGGAGTTCGGAGTCCCGGATGAGATCAGGGACATGACGAGGAGTCTCGAAATGGTCGAGACTTAAAGATCAATATATTGGACGACTATATTCGGAGTTCAGAAAGGTTCCGAGTGATTCGGGTATTTTTCGGAGTACCGGAGAGTTACGGGAATTCGCCGGGGAGTATATGGGCCTTATTGGGCTATACGAGAATAGAGGAGAGAGGCCAAAAGGAAAGAGGCCTGCTCCCCCCCTCTGGTCCGAATTGGACAAGGGGGGCATCCCCCTTTTCCTTTTCCCTCTCCCCCTCTTTCCACTTCTCCTACTCCAACAAGGAAGGAGGGAGTCCTACTCCCGGTGGGAGTAGGACTCCCCTTGGCGCGCCCCCTCCTAGGCCGGCCACACCTCCCCCTCCCTCCTTTATATATGGGGGCAGGGGGGCACCCCACAACAACACAAGTTGATCTACGGATCGTTCCTTAGCCGTGTGCGGTGCCCCCCTCCACCATATTCCACCTCGGTCATATCGTCGCGGAGTTTAGGTGAAGCCCTGCGCCGGTACAGCATCATCATCGTCACCACGCCGTCATGCTGACGGAACTCATCCCCGAAGCTTTGCTGGATCGGAGCCCGGGGATCGTCATCGAGCTGAACGTGTGCTGAACTCGGAGGTGCCGTACGTTCGGTGCTTCGATCGGTCGAATTGTGAAGACGTACGACTACATCAACCGCGTTGTCATAACGCTTCCGCTTACGGTCTACGAGGGTACATGGACGAACACTCTCCCCTCTCGTTGCTATGCCATCACCATGATCTTGCGTGTACGTAGGAAATTTTTTGAAATTACTACGTTCCCCAACAGCTTCAATGACTGAGATTATAATTTGTTGGTGCTCAACAAGGTTTCTGATTCATACTTTTTGCTTTGTGAAAAGATCATCACTTGAACATAAGTAATCATATGACAAAATCTTTATTTGCTGCTGTTATGGAAATAATCATGATGCCTTCCTGTCCGTATTTTATTTTTATCGAGGCCTCTACCTCTAAACATGAGGACATATTTATTGTTATTGGCTTTTCGCTTGAGGACAAGCGAGGTCTAAGCTTGGGGGAGTTGATACGCCCATTTTGCATCATGCTTTTATATCAATATTTATTGCATTATGGGCTGTTATTTCACGTTATGTCACAATACTTATGGCTATTCACTCTTATTTTACAAGGTTTACATGAAGAGGGAGCATGTCGGTAGCTAGAATTCTGGGCTAGAAAAGGAGCAAATATTGAAGGCCTATTCTGCGCAACTCCATAAGTCCTGAAACTCCATGGAATATCTTAAAATAAATAAAGAAAAATCATCGCCAAAGATGAAGGCCAGGGGGCCCACACCCTCCTCACGAGGGTGGGGGGCGCCCCCCTGGGGCGCGCCCCCCTACCTCGTGGCCCCCCTGGTGGCTCTCCGACGCCCATCTTCTCCTATATGAAGTCTTTTGATGAGAAAAAATAGGAAGCAACCTTTCGGGACTAGACTCCGCCGCCACGAGGCGGAACCTTGGCGGAACCAATCTAGGGCTTCGATAGAGCTGTTCTGCCGGGGACACTTCCCTTCGGGAGGGGGAAATCATCACCATCGTCATCACCAGCGCTCCTCTCACCGGAAGAGGGCAATCTCCATCAACATCTTCACCAGCACCATCTCATCTCCAAACCCTAGTTCATCTCTTGTATCCAATTCTTGTCTCCAAGTCCGGGATTGGTGCTAGTAGGTTGCTAGTAGTGTTGATTACTCCTCGTAGTTGATGCTAGTTGGTTTATTTGGTGGAAGATCATATGTTCAGATCCTTTATGCATATTATTACCCCTCTGATTATGAACACGAATATGCTTTGTGAGTAGTTACGTTTGTTTCTGAGGACAAGGGAGAAGTCTTGCTATTATTAGTCATGTGAATTTGGTATTCGTTTGATATTTTGATGAGATGTATGTTGTCTAGCCTCTAGTGGTGTTATGTGAACGGCGACTACATAACACTTCACCATTATTTGGGCCTAGAAGAAGGCATTGGCAAGTAATAAGTAGATGATGGGTTGCTAGAGTGACAGAAGCTTAAACCCTAGTTTATGCGTTGCTTCGTAAGGGGCTGATTTGGGTCCATATATTTCATGCTATGGTTAGGTTTACCTTAATACTTTTGTTGTAGTTGCAGATGATTGCAATAGAGGTTAATCATAAGTGGGATGCTTGTTCAAGTAAGAACAGCACCCAAGCACCGGTCCACCCACATATCAAATTATTAAAGTACCAAACGCGAATCATATGAGCGTGATGAAAACTAGCTTGACGATATTCCCATGTGTCCTCGAGAGCGCTTTTCCTATTATAAGAGTTTGTCCAGGCTTGTCCTCTGCTACAAAAAGGATTGGGCCACCTTGCTGCACTTTATTGACTTTTGTTACTTGTTGCTCGTTACAATTTATCTTATCACAAAACTTTCTGTTACCACTTATTTCAGTACTTGCAGAGAATACCTTGCTGAAAACCGCTTATCATTTCCTTCTACTCCTCGTTGGGTTCGACACTCTTACTTATCGAAAGGACTACGATAGATCCCCTATACTTGTGGGTCATCAGTGTTCTCTAGTAGCACCGAGCCGATTGTTGCAGATGATTGGCTCCGGAAGACAACAAGGGAGTTAACCACTGCAGGATGCACAGATGCGGAGAGGGTGCGTTTTGCCGCACATTAGCTGGAAGGACCCGCAGCATCATGGTGGGAGAACTTCACAACCACTTATCCTATTGACACTGTCACATGGGATCAGTTTCAGCAGGCTTTTCGTATTGCCCATGTTTCAGCAGGAGCTATGGCCATGAAGAAGCATGAGTTTTGCAACTTGCGCCAAGGAGGACGAACAGTTGGCCAGTATGTGGATGACATTTGTAAGCTACCACGTTATGCCCCAGATGACGTTGCTACGGATGCAGCTAAGCAGGAGAAGTTCCTGGAAGGACTGAATGATGATCTGAGCATGCAGTTGATGGTAGCAACCTTCAACAACTACCAGGAATTGGTAGATCGTGCTCTTATGATTGAAGGGAAGCAACAGTAGATTGAGAACCGCAAGAGGAAGTATGGACAAGGGAAGTACAATTCTGGAGCTCAGCAGAAACCCCATTTTACCTCGAAATCGGGAGGACATTTCCAGCATACCCATGGAGGAGGTAGCTCCCACAACCATAATGGCCCCAAGAATGGAAACAAGAATGGAGGAAGCAACGGCTAGAACCGTACCAACCCGTCAACCCCAGCCAAGAGAGACCTGAGCCAAGTCACTTGCTTTAAGTGCCAGAAAAATGGACATTATGCCAATGAATGTCCTGAAGCCCAGCATGGAAATGGCAATGGAAGCTCAGGGAAGAAGCCGAACCCTTTCAACAGGGGACAGGTGAACCACATTAATGTGGAGGAGGTTGAAGCCCAGCCAGATGCAGTAATAGGTAAGTTTTTGGTTAAGTCATTTACTGCAATCGTTGTTTTTGATACTGGTGCATCACATTCATACATATCAAGGGGATTTGTGGATAAGTATAAACTGCCCACCAAGGTTCTTAGAACACCTATGTTAGTAAGCTCACCAGGAGCAGAGTATATGGCCAGTCGAGGATGTTTTCAAGTGCCATTGAGTATAGGTAGGCATGTTTTCCCCTCGGATTTAATCATTTTGGAATCACAAGGCTTGGATGTAATTCTGGGTATGGATTGGCTGTCGATGTATGGAGGAAAAATCAATTGTGCCAGCAAGTCGATTTTGCTTACCACCCCAGAATGAAGAAGGATCAAGTATGTATCATGGCATGAGCCGAAGAGGACACAAGTAAATTCATTATCAGGAGTTGTGCAGGAGGAAGTACCAGTGGTGAAGGATTTCCCTGATGTATTTCCTGAAGAGTTGTCAGGCATGCCACCGGATAGAGACATTGAATTTTTTATTGAGCTTTTGCCAGGCACAGGGCCGATATCTAAAAGACCATACCGAATGCCCGCACAAGATTTGGAGGAGATTAAGAAGCAAATAAAGGAGTTATTGGATAAAGGCTATATTCGCCCAAGTTCTTCACCTTGGGGATCATCGGTGCTTCTAGTGGAGAAGAAGGATGGATCATTGAGGATGGTTGTTGATTATAGAGGATTGAATGAAGTGACCATCAAGAACAAGTACCCACTGCCGATGATCAATGATTTGTTTGACCAATTGCAAGGAGCTAAGGTATTTTCCAAGATCGATCTATGATCAGGATACCATCAGTTGAAGATTCGAGAGCAAGATATACCTAAGACAACTTTTACCACTAGGTATGGGTTGTATGAGTATACCGTTATGTCATTTGGTGTGACTAACGCACCTGCGTATTTCATGAACATGATGAACAAGGTGTTTATGGAGTTTTTGGATAAGTTTGTCGTGGTGTTCATTGATGATATTTTGGTTTACTCGAAGAATGAGGAAGAGCATAAGGAGCATTTACGTTTGGTACTGGAGAAGCTCAGAGAACATCAATTATATGCCAAGTTCAACAAATGCGAGTTTTGGTTGAAAGAAGTTGGATTCCTCGGACATGTTATATCCGGAGAAGGAATATCAGTAGATCCCACCAAGGTAGTCACTGTGACAAATTGGGTAGCACCAACAACAATTGGAGAGATCCGGAGTTTTCTTGGGCTGGTAGGATACTACCGGAGATTCATTGAGAATTTCTCGAATATTGCGAAGCCCATGACGGAGTTGTTAATAAGGATACCAAGTTCAAATGGACTGAGGAATGTGAGGCCAGTTTCCAGGAGTTGAAGAAACATTTGGTTACATCGCCAGTGTTGATTTTGCCAGATCAGCGCAAGGATTATGAGGTGTATTGCGACGCTTCACGTCGAGGACTTGGAGCAGTGCTTATGCAGGAAGGAAGAGTTGTTTCGTATGCTTCAAGACAACTTAAGCCTCATGAGCTAAACTATGCCACACATGATTTGGAGTTAGCAGCCGTATTGCATGCATTGAAGACATGGAGACACTTTCTCATCGGAAATCATTATAAGGTGTACACGGATCACAAGAGTTTGAAGTGCATTTTCACGCAGAAGGAGTTGAATCTCAGGCAAAGGAGATGGTTGGAACTCATCAAGGATTATGATATGAGATTGCATTATCACAACGGGAAGGTTAACGTAGTAGCTGATGCGTTGAGTCGTAAGAGCCATGTAAACACACTCATGACTGGAGGATTACCAAAGGAGTTAGCCGAGGACCTTCGCGAACTATGTTTGGAGATAGTTCCGAGAGGCTATATAGCAGCATTGGAGATTCAGTCAACTCTGATGGATAAAATCAGAGAAGCTTAGAAGGCTGACCAGGAGATTGCCTCTATAAAGGAGAAGATGAGCAAAGGAAAAGCTAAAGGATTTCGTGAGGATGAGCATGATACCTTATGGTTTGAGGACCGCGTTTATGTGCCCAATGATCCGGTGATTAGGAAGTTGATTCTACAGGAGGCCCATGATTCACCATACTCGATTCACCCAGGAAATACCAAGATGTATTTGGATTTGAAGGATACTTTCTGGTGGACCGGAATGAAGAAGGATATTGCGAAGTATGTAGCAGTTTGTGATGTATGTCAGAGAGTGAAGGCAGAGCATCAGAAGCCAACAGGATTGTTACAGCCATTGCCAATACCCGAATGGAAGTGGGATAAGCTAGGCATGGATTTTATCACAGGATTGCCCAGGACTCGTTCAGGCTATGACTCGATTTGGGTTGTAGTCGATCGTTGGACGAAGGTAGCTCATTTCATCCCAGTGAAGACCACTTACACCAGTGCTAAGTTGGCAAAGATATACATGACCAGGATCGTATGTTTGCATGGAGTTGCGAGGAGCATTGTATCAGATAGAGGAACCCAGTTTACCTCAAAATTCTGGAATCAGTTGCATGAAACTTTGGGTACCAGGCTAGAGTTCAGTACAACCTTTCACCCGCAGACAGATGGACAGACCGAGAGAGTCAATCAGATTTTGGAGGATATGCTGAGAGTTTGTGCGCTAGATTATGGATCTAGTTGGGACGATAATTTCCCGTATTGAGAATTCTCTTACAACAACAGTTATCATTCCAGTCTAAAGATGGCCCCTTTCGAAGCTTTGTACGGAAGGAGGTGCAGGACCCCATTATCGTGGGATGAAGTTGGAGACCATCAGTTGTTTGGACCGGATTTGATTAAGGAGTCTGAACAGAAGGTGAAGTTGATTCGCGATAGGCTCAAACTAGCCCAGTCCAGGCAGAAGAGCTACACAGATTCTAAACGCAAGGAGACCGTTTACGAAGTCGGAGACAGAGTTTATCTTCGTGTATCTCTACTTCGGGGAGTTAAGCGCTTTGGAGTTAAGGGAAAGTTAGCGCCACATTTTGTGGGACCTTACAAAGTTCTGGAGCGAAAGGGAGAAGTTGCTTACAAATTGGAATTGACCGAAGGATTGTTAGGAGTTCACGATGTGTTCCATGTTTCCCAGTTGAAGAAGTGCCACGTAGAGATGGCTGATATACCGCTGAGAGATACAGTGCCGCTGGAAGTGATTCAGTTGGATAGTGATTTGACCTATGAGGAGAAATCGGTCAAGATTCTTGAGTATGCCAGCCGAGTCACCCGCAGCAAGGTTATCAAGTTTTGCAAAGTTCATTGGAGCCACCGCACCGAGGATGAAGCCACCTAGGAGCGAGAGGAAGATCTGCTGAAGGACCACCCTCACCTATTTTCTAGCAACCCGAATCTCGAGGGCGAGATTCATCTTAAGGGGGGTAGGTTTGTAACATCCCAAATTTTCAATTTGGAATGTTATACATAGATCATCATTGCATATCATATTTTATTGCATTTTGGCTTGATCCGAGAAATTTCACGCAACTCAAGGACCCACCGAGAGAGTTGGGAGTTTTGTTATTTTCATATTTGGGTTTTCTCAAATTTTGAAAATAGGATCATTTGATTTTATTTATTTTATCTTCAATTATTTCTACTATGAAAAATATGAGAGAGGGAATAAAATGACTTTCCCAAAATAAAGAAATATTGGGGATTTGATAATAAAATCAAATAAGATTTTATTTTGGAGTTTATTGCCAATTTATTTGAATTTAGGAAAAATGCGCGTTTTTCAAAATTGCATTTAGGCCCCAAATAAATGTTCATCTTAACCGGCTTGATTTTAAAAGTGGGGAAATTTATTTCGGGATTTTTGGAGTCCGTTCAGTATTTTTTTTGTTTTTCTGCGCGTAATGTTTTTTTTTAAAACGAAACCGACTTTGGGCCGTGTTCGTCCAGGACTCCGCCTGGCCGGGGCCTTTATAATGCGCCGCCCGAGCCCACTAGCCGCCAGCCCACCCCTGCCCCAAAACCCTAACCCTAAGCCGTCGCCACTGTCGCGCGCCGCCGCCTGTCGCCGCCGCCTCGGATGCCGCCGACCCCTCCGCTCCCTCGCCGGAGTAAGCCGCCGCCTCGCCGCCGGCGGTTTTTCTCGTAAAACCGTTCGGTTTTTCCGCCGGTTTTTCGTTCGTTTTTTAAAATAAAAAACCTTAGATCTGTTTTTTTCAGTTTAGTTTATTTAGCGGACGTTCGTCCGTGCGTTTGTTTTAACGAACGGTTTTCGTCGTTTAGCCGCAGACAGCAAACGTTCGTTCTTAGCCTGTTCGTCAGTTTTTCTTTTTCTCAGATTTTCCGCGATTATTTCAGATCGCGATTTCTGATTCGATTTTCGTTCTAGTATAACTTTTCGCTCTTTCCGATTAATCAACTCAAACAAGTTTTTGCTTCTGTAAAATTTGACTTAGGTCCAGAATGGTAAACGAAGTTCGTTTCTTTCGCAGTTTGACTTTCGTTGGTTCATTTGTTTTGATTCTTTTTGCAAACCGGAGTTCTTAAGTTGAACTTTCTGGTTAGATCTTTTATTTGAGTTTTACCTATGCATTAGATGAGTGCTTATTATATGCTTGTTTGTTTGCGATAGAGTACCCGGAGTGCGCAGCTTGCTACTTCGAATCGCTAGGTTTCGCGGATCATCAGCAAGGTAAGTAACACTTTGATCATATCCCTTTCATACCCTGTTTTTATGCATTAGTTTCAACCCTCAAACATTGCATGGTTAGGAGTTGATAATATGTGGGTATTGGGAAGTAGTAGATGAGGTAGTACCTATTACCTGTTTTATTATCAAACCCTTGGGAATTACTCTACGTTTGCTTATTATGCCATGCTATGCTAGTAGACGTGGATTGGGTGAGTGTATCCATGACAGATGTGAGTTTGTTTAATTAATGGTTTATTTAAGGTGGCAACTTTAATACACATCTGGGTGGATTGAGGTACCTGGGTATTCCAGGATTGCGTGTTTTTTTTGGACCGCCACCCAGGCTCAAAGGGATCATGAGATTATTCATGCTAGAAACTTCCGTGTGCAGCCACAAGCTACTATGGGCTCTAGCATAGTTGATTAAGTCGTGTGAACTCTTACAGTGGTAGACTAGCAGATGTAGGGGGAAGTAGCTGTAACGGTCTACCCATCGTAAGGTGCTAGCGCTTCTGAAAGACTATGTCTCGGTCATCCGTTTCTCAAACACCATGTAGTGCGAGAATCCAAACGGAGGAGATCGAGTCTTGTGGGGAAAAGTGCGCAAACCTCTGCATAGTGTATAAACTAATCATGGTTAGCCGTGTCCCCGGTTATGGACATTTTGAGTATCTAGTACTTGGATTATCATGTGAATCTCATCATGTTACTTTAATTAATATTGTTGGGTTTTAATGAAGATGTTTAATTGGGATTGAGAGGGTGTCTACACTCTCAATGTTTAACAACCACCATGATAGTTAAATAAAATTTATTCCTTTGCAGTAGGGAAAAACTGGCTTTATGCAAAAACTGTAACCATAGAGCTTTCCACCCGCCATATATGCATGTAGTATAGTTTTATTCTTTCATTACTCTCTATGTGTTACATTGCCAGCATATTCCATGTGCTGACCTGTTTCGGGATGCAATGTTCATGTTGCACACTTTTCAGACGACGAGTAAGGTGCTTTTAGGTCGTGGTTCTATACTCAGTGATGCCATTGGAGTTGATGGACTCACTTATCTTCCAAGCCTTCCAATGTTATAGTTGTTAGATGGCCTTAAGCCATATTTATTGTAATAAGTTCTCTTTTGAGACATTCGATGTAATAAGTGTGTGATTGCCACTCTGTTATAAATCCTTCAAGTACTGTGCATGTCGGCGTTACTGATCCAGGGATGACACTGATGCACAGAGATCAGACTGTTTGAGGTCTGGTCGCTACAACTATGGGTGGGCCACTCTTCCGCACATCTTCACAAGTCCATTGTCATCACAATGGACGGCAAGCTTCAAGCATTTGATCTTTTCGTGATGCTTCACTTGAACTTGCACACCACAACCTAACTCCACAAAGAACTCTCACGAAGATCATGGGTTAGTACACAAAGCGTAATTGACAATTCTTACCATACCATGGGATCGCTTGATCCCTCTCGGTACATCTTCTATGCTTTGTGAGTTGATCAACTTGATTCACTCTTGACTTAGTCTTGATCAACCTTGAATCTTTCCAACTCTATTCATTTGGATGTTGTCTTGAAGGTAAACATGAATGATCACACAATATTCCTCTTCAAGACATGCTTGCAATAAGCTCAACACTCACATGGACCATCTTTGGATAATTCCTTAATAGAACCTTGGTCAACTCATAAACTCCTTGAAACCAACACACGGACTTCAAGGAAAGCCTATGGACAAATCCTTCAAATATAACTCAAGACAACCATTAGTCCATAGAGATTGTCATCAATTACCAAAACTAAACTTGGGGGCACCGCATGTTCTTTCAATCATGAAGCCAAAGCTTTTGATCTCATTGAGCTTACTGGCCTGTCCACTCCAGGTGAACTCTATGAACCTGGTTGTCAGCTTCACCGCAATGCATTGGAGAGCATCTTTCATAAGGCAGAGCCCAACATGAGCCAAATGCTGAGCATGATGAAGCCACTGCCACAGGATGCTGAATATCCCAAGGAATTCTTTGTTGAAGACCTAGAGTATCTGCCCCGCACCATCTATCACATCATTAGGCGAACTCTATGGCCCATCAAAGGACATTCTTCCTCAGCAAAGCTTAAAGGTGCAATGAAGACATTGGTCTTCTATATTCTCAATGGCAAAAGCTTCAATGCTCAGGATTTCTTCATTCATCAATTTGCTGCATCTGGCTCAGACATATTTGGATTGAAATTCTATGCTCCATGGGTTATGCGTCTGATCAAGCTTCACTCCGCTGTTAACTGTCAGCCCTCTGCACGCAACCGTCTTATATTCCTGCCAGAGGTTGATATGTCAGTCGAAGACATATACCCAGAGCCTGCCAAGGAGACAATATATCTTCACAATGCCGATCATCAAAGTTTCTCTCAGCATGTTGAAGGCATTCAAGCTGCTGCTCGTGTTTATCCGCTTGATGGCAATACTCGTCGTGCTCACACTGAAGCCACAGAAAGCACTATTGCTCAAAGGCCTCGAAAGCGGTCTCTTGTGCTCAATGACCGAGAGCTTCTCGTGGCCTTGCATCAAAAACACGACAAGCATCATTTCTGGCTAAAGCGTTAGATGCAAAGCCTCTTGGTGGATGTCAATCATCTTCGCAACCTTGCCACCAAGAATGCCTTTGTCACTCATGAAACTAGTTGGAGGGCATGGAAGAGTTTGACATTGCTCAGTGCTGAAGCTGATCTTCAAGACGATGGCTTCACAGAAAGATTCAAGTTTGACACCACTCCACCCAGGAATGCTGTCTTGCGTCGCACCCCATCCCTTGAAGATTCGGAGTACTCCTCCTCCGCAGCAACTGTAAATGCCAGAGTTCTTGATGACGCCGATGATGCTACTTCACCACCTCCACCTTCGGCACGTATCTACACTGCACCAAGTTCGTCTTCACCACCAAACCTCGACGACGACCCTGCTACCTCACCTACTACTCATGGGAACGAGTAGAGACTATGTCCAAACCTTTTTGGTCCTTACTGACAAAAGGGGGAGAAGCATATGTTGATAGTCTTCAAGCGGGTCCTTATGGATGGTTGCTATATTTTTGCGAAGTGTTTACAACTCTCGCTTTTGGTACATTTGGTTCTTTGGGTTGTAACACTTAAACTCGGTGGTCGTCTGCTATTTTTTTCTGATATTCTGTGATGCGATGAAAAATCCCGCATGAAGCCATTCCGCAAACGTCCATTTCTCATTATGCATGTCATTATTTCTATATATCTGTTCATGCATGATGTATTGTCTTCATATGGTGAAGAGGATCTCCACAAGTACAACCTGCCATGTGCATTTTCATTCCAACGCAAAATATCTAATATTCACATCTTCAGGGGGAGCCTTTTTACCATCTATGAAGACAATATCTTAATCCTTTACAATTTCACATACTTTTATCCCCGTTGAAAACTTCACCAGTTTGTCATCAATCACCAAAAAGGGGGAGATTGTAAGTGCATCTAGTGCCACCCCTAGTTGGTTTTTGAGTATTGACGACAAACCTGGTTGAGGGACTAATGTTTTTGTGAGAATTACAGGATAACGCAGGTAGTAGTCCCTCATTGATTTGGTTTACCTACCGGAGATGACCCCTAAAAATGTGTGAAGACATTGAAGACAATGGTGATCTGTGAAGCTATTTACATGGAAGACTATGACATGAGAAGACATCGCGTGAAGACTATGGAGCGCGAAGACTTAGTAGTTTCATTGTTTTCTTTTCTTCTTTGTTGAGTCATAGGAACCACCATACTGTTAAGTGGGGTCCAAGTGAACAAAGTCAGAGTGACTGAAGTGATGCTCAACCAAATCCTATGTCTTCAAGCGAAGACATTGAGAGCAAATCTTATCCAGAGTCGGATGAGTCAGCTTTACTTGTAGCCCAAGTCAAGCTGCCGCGTGTGTTTGAAATCTGACCGTTGAGACACGTGCCAGTTCCTTAGTGACCCAGGGTCATTTCGGACAAATCAAGTCGGCTTGCCCAGTGGCTATAAATAGCCCACCCCCTACACCATAAATTGGTGGCTACTCAGAGTTATTGCACGGCTTTTGTCATTTGTGAGCAACCCACCTCCGAAGCTTTTGAGAGAGAATCCTTGCGAGGATAAATCCTAAACCACCCAGATCCCAAAGAGTGTTTGGCATCACTGAAGTCTTTCTGTCCGCGTGATCTGAAGACTTGTTACACTTGAGGACTGTGAATCCTCCAGCCAGTTAGGCGTCGTGTTCTGAGCATCCAAGAGTCATTGTGAATTGCCAGTGAACGAAGTCTGTGAAGGTTTGGAAGTCTACCTTGAAGACTTACCAGGGTGATTGGGCGGGAACTGAGAGTCCTTAGCTCAAGGGGAATAAGGTGAAGACGCAGTCTTCTGAGTTAAATCTCAGCCTCCCTAACCAGACGTACAGTTGTCACAGCAACTGGAACTGGTTGAACAAACCCCTGTCCTCCCGAAGCTAATGGTTCTATCTCTCACTTATCTTTACTTACAGTTTGTCTTTGTGAAGTCATTGCCTGCTTGCAATATCTGTTTGACTTCACTATGTGACTACTTGTCCTGATTGGCTTCATACTATCTTCCATCCCGATCTTTACTACCTAGCTGCTAATAGTCTTCATGCTTTCACTTTATTGAATACCTGACTATGGCTTGTCTAGTGTAGTCTACCTTCCGCTGCATCCGAATAGTGTCATTTCTATTGTTTGTCTTCGAAACTCCCATCTTTTGAAGACTTTCATAAAAATCGCCTATTCACCCCCCCTCTAGTCGATAACTAGCCCTTTCAATTGGTATTAGAGCAAGGTATTCCCTTGTTCTATGTGATTCGGTTTAAAAGTAATCTTCGGAAAGGGTCCCGGCGGACTATCTGTTCCGAATGACGCTAAGGGACACACACCCATGTGGAAGAAGAAATCTATATTTTGGGACCTACCCTACTGGAAAGACCTAGAGGTCCGCTCTTCGATCAGCAAGAAGGAAGCATCTCCATGGGCCATCAAACAGAGGATGTCACTGGGTTTTGTGTTGACTTCATTCCTGACCTTAAGAACATAGGTCTCCCTCAATCGCGCTATGAGGGGAGACTGGGTGGAAAAGGCACACTAGGAGGGGACTCAATAGTATGTAGGGACGGACATTCTTGGTCTCAAGCACACTACACGGTTCTACAGAATTCTACCTTGGTGACCCCGTATGTCGATGAACACAAGAACATTTTGCGCTCCAAACACCCGGACCAGTGTGAGGACTAGATTACATGTGAACACATCAGGAGTTTCGACAGTTGGTTCCAAACACGTCTCAGGTGTGACAACACTGTTTTCGATGACCTGTACTCATTGGCGAGGGAACCATCTTCGACTGTAATGACCTACAAAGGGTACGAGATAAATGGGAATACATTTTACACGATCGCCCAAAATCAAAAGAGCACCAACCAAAACAGTGGTGTCCGCTTTGATGCAGCAACCAAGAGGGGATATGACACATATTATGCAGCAACCGTGCTTTTTAACTCCAGCTCCGGGAGAGGAGTGGTGGAGTGGCGGGTCTCCGAACAGGGTCTAAATGTATGTAAATTTCGGTTGAAACTATGTTGAATTTACCCCGTTTAGGGCATGTACAATGGTGCTATCTTAGGAGTGCCACGTAGGATTAATGATGAGGTGGAGGAGAGAGAACTCGTAAGAAAAGGCTTGTCTTCTCTTATTTAAGATAAGACAAGAGATGATCTCTTAGCACAATTTGTCTCACCATGTTTTAAGGAATTGCTAATTATTGAAGATAAGGCTAAGATATAACCCATTGTAGACATACTTTTTTGTCATTTCTAAATTGCATGCAAGACTTAAGATAAGATTGTCTTATCAACCATTGTACATGCCCTTAGGGGGTCGGTTAGAACCGATCAAAACTCAGTAGAATATAAATACTTCACTAAGGTTTATTCGGCCGGATCCTCCTCTATTTTTTAGGGATCGGTTGCTTAGTCGTGTGTATTACTCATGTACTCCCTATGTAAAGTAATATACTCCAAAAACTAGAGCGCGACTCTCACGTTTTATTTGGGTGTCAAAACTGATTATGTTTCGAATAGTGCCAGGTGTTGTCTTTTTGTATGGTGCAAAAAATTGACGTATGCTGAATATCGGAGACGTGCCTCGACCGGCCGTGGCCACCACCTCTGCCATCCGCTGGCGGCTAGGTCTCCTGTCGGCTTCCTCTGTCCTCACACCGCTCGCCGTCCATGGGTACTCGGCCACCGACCGCCACTTGCAGCTCCTCCTCCTCCAGCTAGCTCGGCGACCCCCTCCGCACCTGTCAGCCCAGCACGTCCACCTCGGCCCTCTGCTGCTCGCAGGCAGCCACGCCTCTGCCCTAGCCTAGCCTCCTGCACGAACTCCGGCAGCCCTGCCCGGGATCTCCGGGGAGCACGGATCTGCTCATCGCGGGCCCCGCCACCTCCATCACTGCCGTGGACTTCGACCCCGCGCACCGTCGAGGACCTTCGTCATGTACCTTGTCGCCGAAGGCCGTCATGTGGGCGAGTCCACACCGCTGCCCCACAAGACCGCCATTGACATGGATCCCGACCTGCACGTGTTGTATCAGACCTGTTTCGATTTCATCACGTTCTCATATTCCCACCAAAGAAACTTTCCAAATATACTATTAGTACAACATACACGAAGAAATCGGTAGCCAAGTCGGACTCAAAACCATATCGTGGTGATGTTAAAAGCCAACGAAAACGACAGTGCAAAGGCAACGCATCGTGTGGTGGACACACCGGGAGAAAGAGAAAAGGAAGAACAAGGGAAATAGATTGTAGCACATGGCCATGCACGACGCGGGACGCCGGGATTTGCCCACGGACGTCCTGGTGGAGATCTTGCTGCGGCTGCCCCCGAGCACCCGCCGCCGGGTCCGCCTCGTCTACAGGCTCTGGCGCGACGTCGTTGACGAGCGCACCTCGGAGATGCAAAGCCGCACCACGGCCCTCTTCTGGGATTCTTGGGGCGCGGTCGCCTACGTCCTCGACGACCTGTCCAAGTCGTCGACAGGGAACTGCAGAGAGCTGTGGAGGCAGAGCAACTACGGAGAACTTGTGGGCACGTCCAACGGCATACTCTGCCTGTGCGACACGGTGCCACCTGGCGGAGCCGTCACCTTGGTCAACCCGGCCACTGAGGAGACGCTGTCAGTCCCACGGCTGCCGTGTCCAAGCCAGATCAGGAGTACCTGGTACAAGGCGTATAGCTTCGCGTACCACCCTACGTCCGGACAGTACAAGGTGGTGCACATCCCCTGCAGCATTGATCGGATGTCCGGCACCGTACATGTGCTTACACTTGGCGAGGCGTCGTGGCGAGAGGTTCCTGCCGGCCCCGAGCAAGACGGGTGGTGCGAGTGCGACCTCAGCGCCGGCATCGTCAGCGTCGATGGCACTACATATTGGGTCATGAGCTACGGTGCCGCAGCACGGGTCGTGTCATTTGACCTTGAGCACGAGCGTGTCACATTCATCAAGGGGCTGCCCACGCATACGGATAACTACCACCTAACTGAGGTGCACGGGAGGCTGGGCCTCGTGACCCGTGACCTTTCAATGACGACGGAGGTGTGGATTTTGGATAAAGGAAGGAAGTGGAGGTGCCGATACAGCCTCAAGCGGCAGCATCTCATGGGGCCACACTTTGCGTACGGCGAGTACGTCTTGACGGAGGAGAAAGGGTGGATATGCAGGCACTATAGGCGGAAAGGCATGTGGTCATCCAACAAGGCGGTGCCGGTGCTGGTCAGCCACAGGGCTCAGGGAATGCTGCTCGCGGAGATACCAAGCAACTGGTGCCGGACATTTCCCTATGTCGAGACAATGGAGCCACTTAGCATTTATGTTGCTAATCGTTAATGTCTAACGAGCATATTGTAAACATAGCAATTACCGTGTTGTTTTCTATTTAGAACTATGTAAGTGCCCGTGCGTCGCAAGGCAGATGTAAATTTTCATGTTTACAATATAATAGAGTGGGTTAAACTAATAATAATATTGTAATGTTTACATTAATATTTAGTAGGTACATGCAGTAAACCATCGTTAGATCTCGGATTTGCACTTGCCTCCACTCAACGCCTTCGAAGGAGAGCAGAACGGTCGCTTGCACTCCATTTTCATTTTTATTTTTGAATGAGGAGAATGCCCCAACTTGTTGTTGACTTGTTTCCATGCCATGCCTTATATTTTCGGTTAATCCAAATGTTCCACGCATTCCATTTTCTTCCATCTACTAGTAAACGTGCACGTGCAATGCACGTCTCTACCAAACTTGCACGTGCAATGCACGATCTCTATTCTGATAACCACGACCCTTTCACTAAAGGGATCTACAAGGGCCAATGGTAGAAACATACCGGCACCTGGCAATGTCACAAACCCTGGCGTGGCCTTATAGCACTACCAGCATGCATTGCCATCTCTCAACTCCCATCGCCACATAAGTCCATGGCGGAGTTGCGACTTTCTCCTTGCCATGCAGCCGCTTTTGCCATGTAATAGTAATGGGATGTGCTTCTTCTCAAACCTGAGGGGCATAGACAGTTAAATCGCCGCATATAACTTATTAAAATGAAGTAAATTCAGAAGGCTTGAACAACTTATTAAATAGTTCAAGCGCAAAAAAATTCTACCATCAGAAGATGAAATGCATAGTAAGGCATTAAATTCATAATAAAATAGCATGAATTCAACTACCTTCAGGATTCGATATAAAGGTTGTGGAATGGGCATGATGCAACAGAAAAACGGCAAGCAAACAATAGTAGTTCGTATGGAAATGGTCACCATAAGGAAATAACAATTTTCACAAAAAGGAGCTTCTTTTAAAGGTACCAATTTGCACTTTACTGAAAGATAAAAAAGGACAACACTGCAATAAACACCTGAGTAGAGAATAACCAAAGATGGAGCGCTCCATTTTCCTACATGACCTTACTTTCTAGAAATATCATAGGGTGCTTTATAAAGACAATTACCATATGGGAGACCTGTTAAGAGTACAAAATAACATCTGTTATCTTTAGGGTGTTTAGAGAGCAGAGCTCACAAGCATATGCATTTGAATGTACAGCTAGCATTGATGATAGGAACTCCTCCCTTGGGTTCTAAATCAATTCCAAGAGGAAAGGCTTGTGCTTCAGCTCAAATCTCTAGTAGCTAGACTGTTTTCCTGCAAGCACAAACAGAAAACAAGACAAACATATAAATAAATGTGTTCTTGTTCTCAAAAGGATGTGTGTGATAGCTACCTGATGCTCCAGTTTAGCTGGATAGAAAGTTCCCACTATGAGGAAACAACTAATGATAAGTATGTTCATAGGGTCATTTTGCTTAAAAAGACTACTGTCACAAAATTGTGATGTGCATATAAAGGTCCTTGTCTGAGCCGCAAAGTACATTGGCCAACACAATTTGTGACATTGTATGATCCAAGTTATCTGCTTCCCCGTGTATTTCCTTGTCATCTCAATTACCGTCAAGGTAGTAGAAAACTGAAGGGCCTGGCATTCTTATCTATAATAATGATGAGAATAGTAGCGAGCGATCATTAAATTGTTAAGAACTTAAGAAATCAGAGGCGCCTGCAATATAAACCTTTGTTCGCCATCATGTTTGAAATCTGCCATCTTCACCAACAATGATTCAGAAAAATTAATGTTTCTCATTCTGAATCAAAGCAACAATGACTACTTGTCTAGTATAATCAATATTCTCAGTCTAGTGGGAAATAAACATAAAAACATAGAAAAATAAATCTATGCATTGCACTATTAATATGAAAAGTTTCAAATAAATATGACGTAAAATATTTATTTCAGTTCTCAATATATAATATTAAATTATTAATGCGTACAAAGAAAATACCCAAAGCTATTTGTGGTTCCTAAAACATGCAGTTGAATTATTGGCCAATGGAGAAATCACAGATCTATCTGTGGTTCTTTCATCGTTAATCATTCCTTGTGTTTCTAAATCCCTGTAGTAACACCGAGAGGCAAGAGAAACTTAGCAAAGCTATTGTTGGCAAAGAATAATTCTGTACAACACAGAGTCTGAAACTCTGGATCCTCTTTTATTTGACCACTATTAGCAAAAGTAGATCCTCTGTTAGGTTGGCAATGTTAACAAAAGTAGTTTTAAGACACAAATGGAAAAGGGTTAATTGGTTAACAAGTGTGGACACATGCCACAAGCTGAATTAACTACTCTTTCTCCTCAAACTGAATCAAGATGCACTCGTAATGGGCATATCTTTCCCCGTCTGACAGGTTCAAATTATCATCAGTGCTAACCAAAAAGCAGAAAAAACAAACTAACCTTATTGTGCCAAAAACCTGAAATACAGCTGCAAATAAGGGTGCAAGCATGGTATCATACATGATTTATCCAGTAACGATTGTTGTAAGAACTTATTCTGAATTCTCTAAGACCCAAAGAGCTATTAAGAACAAATTATTATGATCTAGAAAGCCCAAACAGTCTGAAAGGAGATAATCAAAAGAAAATAGCACATGTATGTATGATATACAAGCTTTCTAACACACATTTAAAAAAATTCATGCTAAAATATGAAAGATTGTAGAAGATACGGCACAATAGAGGATTGGAGATAAATTCGACGTCTATAACTAAATTTTCAAAATGTGCATAAATTGCACAGAACACTACTCAAATGGTTAGGAGGGAAAACGCGCATATTCTCTTCCTTTGAATGGGCTCCAGCGTCACTGGAGCAACAACCTCTACATCTTCGGCATCCTACCCCAGTCTGCAACAATAAATAAAAATATCAGGCAAGAAATAATGCAACTGGCCTGATATCCGTATAGTGACTCCCACCGTCGCGGTGCCTTCGACGCGCCCTGAATTAGTGAGAGCGAACTGCTGAATCTTCATGACGATTACAGCCCTGTGGGTGCTCCCATGAATTAGAGAGAACCACTCCCTGAGCGGATTACCACCATTTTCTATTATCTATGTGAGAATGCTTGCACTTCCAATATAAATTACAAAGAGCTACATGCCTTGGTGATCGCCGATCTAGATAAACAGGAGAAAAAGGAAAAAGGTATCTCATTCTCGTCCATCTACCTACCTATCTGTATTTCTGAACCCAGCCTCGGCGGTGAGCATCTCCTGCTCACTGTGAAGGAAGCTGCTAGCTGAGTTGTAATTTCAGGTGTAGTAACACACTAACACTACCTTCTGGGCATCTAACAGTTGATCCGGTGACTTGAACCAGTGAACCACACAAGTTTATCTTCTTACTCATCACATGAATACACTCCCCCGCTTCTCTTCTGAAATCATGAGCAGACAATGGTTTGTTTGGGGATTACCTGGATCATCGTGAAGCTTCCAATGAAGTTGGCGGCAACAGTCGGGGGCGCGTCGAAGGCGCTAGAAGGGAGAGATGGTCGCGTGCGGACGCCTCATTCTCGGCTCCGGTCCTGGCCTGCTACGGAAGGTGCCGATGCGGCGGGGAGACGCCGGTGCGGGAGAAGCACGAGGATGATGAGGGCCGGAGGGGCGGCAAGTCGTCGTTGGCATGGCCGCTTTCAGCGGCACCCTCCATCCAACGACGGGATGGGGAGTCCGTGCCAACGGCGTGGGGCGGTGACATCCAGGGACGGGATCTGATGGCCGCATATTCGCCTGCATAACCGGCGGAGTTAGTGGGGAAGATGCGGCGTGCGTGGGCATGAGACGAAGGATTGCCGCGCGGGATTAGCGGTTTGTTGGGGGTGATCCATCCGGCCCGGTCAGATCGATCGTCGTCTGCCCTGGCAGAACATCGAATCTGAACCATTTGATTGTCGAATTACTATGGACTCTTAGATTTGACTAATTGGATTAGATCTGAGGGTTTTAATTGTCCCGTGTACATTTGTTTGGGTGGTTTTAGGAGAGTTCATATTTGCTCTTTTAATAGTAGTATAGATAACAGAACAATATGTTTGGGACATAATTCTTCAATTGCAGCAATGCAAGTACTATGATACAATGGAATCTGTAGTTCCCTCTCCACAAAACAATATTTGTAACAATTAAGGGCCCGTTCGGGAACACTCCGGCTCCCAACTCCGTGGAGCTGAAGTGGCGGAGCGGAGCGGAGCACAGTTCATTTTGGTGGAGCTGCCATTCTGCCGCTTCGCATTTCAGCGCCGAGCGGAGCGGAACAGTTGGAGCGGTTCGTTGCCGAACATGCACTAAATGTAACACTAATTATCAGAGGGACTGAGCGCTAATTCAGGTCTTACAAATGTAACACGATGTTACAGGAGCAGCCGATTCCTCTAACTTAGCTCTTGCTAGGTCAGGAGCATACGTTAGCCCATATCCACTGCACGACTACTTTGTACAATTAAATGGTCTACGTATGTTTAAAAAAAAAGAATCTTCTCGGAAGCTTCATGATTAGAATATATCTTCAGCACAGATGATTATAATGGTCTGCGAAAACTTGCGTTGGAGACATGTGTGAAACTTGTTGATTGTACAAAGCTGTATGGGCCGGAAATCTGAAACTTTATTTTTATGAAGTTCTTCAGTTCCTGTCTGATTTCGGTTCAATGTAAAAGAGCCAACCTTGCTATTTTGTGAACTTCTCTAGTTTTGGATGATTACAGCTGAATGTAAAACAATCAGACCTGCTATTTTGTCAACTGAGCAAGCTATTTTCTTTCTTCTTACGCTCAAAACATAGCAGTAGCGGAAGTAGTACGCTCCTTTTGTAGCAGCAGGAAACATGATCGGGCATGGCCTCTTCACCGCGATCGTCTCTTCTTCATCGACGGTGGGCAGCAGCATGGACCATGTGATCTCTTCTTCTCTCCCTGGCGCCTCGTCAGATTGCTGCGGTGACTGGCGAGTCGTTGGAACACATGCAGAGTGGCAGGTTCATACACCGCCGCAGCTGCTGGTTCCTGGCTCCCTGAAACCATCTTCTTCGTTTAACCTGGCGGGCTGTGGCCAAGAAGGTGGCGGTAGCCGGAACAAAAGCTTCGGGTTCGTCGTGCCGGAGGGAAGGGTGCACGGTGGAGGCCTCATGTCGATGCTCCAAGCAGGACACCTGAGAAGCATCATCCACAACCTGGAATCCTGAAAACAACACATCTGCTGTGTGCGCATTGAGCATATTATGATTCTGCGCCTAGCAACCATACGACTCTTGACCAGCATTGGGCTTTGATGTTCTCCTATCCAGTTAATACTGTCAGCATGTAGTCCTTGTGTACGGAGAGCTTCAGTTACTTATTCAGTATGAATTTCTGTCCCTACGCATCGTTCAAAATTTCGAAATCTTCTATATTTGTTGCATCGAACTGTTTCGATTTCATCACGTTCTCGTATTCCCATCAAAGAAACTTTCCAAATAGCAGTACAATAAGAAGTCGGTAACCAAGTCGGACTCAAACCGCATCGTGGTGATGTTAAAGACTGGGCAACCGGAGGAAAAGAAGGCCGAAGAAGGGAAATAGATTGCATTGCACCCACGGCCATGGGCGACGCGGGACGCCGGGAGTTGCCCACGGACGTCGTGATGGAGATCCTGCTGCGGCTGCCGCCGATCTCCCGGCGCCGGGTCCGCCTCGTCTGCAGTCTCTGGCGAGACATCATCGACAAGCACACCACGGAGATGCAGAGCCGCGCCACAGCCCTCCATTGGGATACCTGGGACGCCGTCGCCCACGTCGTCCACGACCTGTCCAAGTCATCGACGGGGAGCCACACAGAGCTGTGGCTTCCGGACAGCATGGCGGCCGACTTCCGGTTCCGGAAGAACAGTAGCCTGCAGCTGATCGGCACGTGCAATGGTCTTCTCTGCCTGTGCGACAACAAGTAGGCACCCGGCGGCGCCGTCACCCTGTTCAACCCGGTCACCGACGAGGAGCTGCCGGTCCCGCGGCTGCCTTGCACACGCCCGTATATCCCGTCTGTGGAGAGATACGCCTGCTGGGAGGACTGGCACGAGGCGTACAGCTTCGCGTACCACCCTACGTCCGGGCAGTACAAGGTGGTGCACGTCCCATGCAGCATCAAAAAGGCATACAAGTTCGACGCTGTGCAGGTGCTCACGCTAGGGGAGGCGTCGTGGCGGGAGGTTCCCGCTGGTCCTGCAGAGGGTGCGAGCTGCAACCTTGGCGCTGGCATACTCAGCGTCGACGGCGCGACGTACTGGGTGATCGAGAGTGCCGGAGCGACCTGGGTCGTGTCATTTGACCTCGAGAACGAGGTGGTCACCCGTGTCAAGGGGCTACCCGGGCATCCCGCCGGGCCTGAACACTATCACCTAACGGAGGTGCACGGGAGGCTGGGCGTTGTTGTCCGTGGTGTTTCAAGAACGACGGAGGTGTGGGTTCTGGACGAGGGGCGGCGGAAGTGGAGCTGTCAGTACAGCCTTACGCGGCATAATGTCCCGCGCCCACACTTCGTATTTGGAGAGTGCATCTTGACATTGGACGAGAGCTTGATACGCGGGTACTACAACGGGAGCTCGATACGCGGGCACTATAGGCAGACAGGCGTGTGGTCATCGTCCAACAAGGCGGTACCGGTGCGGGTCAGCCACCGGGCTCATGGGAAGCCGCTCGTGATAACAAGGGGCGGGAGGGGACGGACATTCCACTATGTCGAGACGACGGAGCCACTTAGAATTTACTATGCGCCGCCAATTGTTAATCGCTAATGAGGATGTTCGTCTCTTCATGACAAATTAGTTTTTCCACTAGACGGGGGGAACGACCCTTGCCGTGTTGTCTTCTTTCTTTTGCGAGGTTGCCGTGTTGTCTTCTTTTTCGAATTGCTATCTTTAGGTGAATGATTTTCTTGTTGGCTTCCATCATTTTTTGACTTGTGTACAGAGCTTCAGTGTCTTGTTCAGCTGTATTTGAACTGCTACATAACGAACCTGTGCTGGTATGAATTTCTATCCATATACATCATTCGAAATTTTGAAATACTTGTTGTACTAAACCTGTTTCGATTTTATCACGCTCTCGTATTCCCAACCGAATAAGTAAATTTAGCGGAGCCGGTATGTACCGGTGGGAAATCCACTGTCCAACTCAGATTCATCAAGATCCGTGCAGTCTGACTCGTATAAACACAATAATTCATTCCAGGAGCTATACTTGCAAATACGGCGTGACAGAAAACAGTAAATGGCCGCTTTTTGCACAACAGATAGAGATAGAGAGTTAGAATCGAGAGACCAGGGCTGCATGCATTGTCTCTCTCTCCATCCAAATGACATGTATTTAATTTCATCCTTATATTTTAAATGATTGATATATGTTAAATCGAATGTTCATTTTTGAATTTTTTTATATATTTGGAAGTGACAAGATCTTCAGAACAAGATAAATCTTGAATAAATCTGAACTACTTTTTATTTTATACATGGCAACGTATCGAGTGAAAACGCTTGTTCAGTGAAAATCTGGAAACTTTCTCGGGCGAGCTCCGGCGGTGATTTGTTTTCACCGGGATTAGATCGCCTGAGGTAAGAGATGAAGTTGTACAAGGAGATTAAGTTGTGGCAGGGGGGTTTCTGTCAAACACGCTTAAGTGGCTAAGGGGGGATCCCACCTCTCATATTATACGTTCATTTTAGATCTAATGGTTAAGAGGGAAAGTTTTCAGATTTTCACTGAAAAAGCGTTTTCACCCGATACATTGCCTTTATACATTTCAGTTATCTTTGAAATGACTTTCATAAAACATAAAATTGTTTCGCCTTGAAAAGAAATTTCATATATTTGAAATAATCAGTTTCACACATGAAACAATCCATTTCACATATCCGAAATAATCAGTTTCACATATTAAAAAAGGGACCTACATTGTTGCATAAAACTCACTTCACCCATTTCAGTATATAATTTCACTCATTTCAATCATTAAGAGAGCGATTTCACACGTTTTGCCAAAAATAATTGATTTCAGTCATTTCGATATACCGATTTCAATTATTTCCTAAAAAAATTCCACTCGCTTCATAAAACATATTTCGCTCATTATTATTATTATTTGAATTAATCAGTTTCATATGTTTGAAATAACTAGTTTCAAAATTTTAAAACAACTATTTTCACGTATTTCAAACCAAAAATTTGTGACTTGTGTATCGAAAATGATTTTACTCATCTTAAAATTTTGGTTCCATTTATTTCAGAAAACCAATCCCAGTTATTTCAAAATAATATCATTTCAAAGGACAATTTTACTAGTTTCAACACAAGATTTCACCCATTTTAAAAAATAAATTCAAATAATCAGCTTCACATTTTTTAAATAACTAGTTTTCACATATTTCACACTGAAATACGTTTGTGAATGGCTAGACGCCAGTCGATTGAAAAACGAATTTGGGTCAGTCGATTTTGTTTCAGCCCAACCACCGCCCCCACCAACGCCGTTCACCACCGCCCCCACCCTGAACCCTAAAATAGATAATGGGGTGATGACGGCGAGCCCCTTCCTTCTCTCCGGCGAGGCCCTTACTTCTCCTTCCTTCATTCAAAATCGACTGACCTGAATTCGAAATTCAGCTGATTGACATGTAGCTAAAGTGAATACTTTCATATGCATGATTTGTTTCTTGAGAAAGGTGGTTTCAATCATTTCAATAACTGGTTTCAATTATTTCAAAAAGTAAATTAGGAATGAAGGAAATTAAAATTTTGATATGATTGAAACAGCAAAAATTAAACTAGCTCTAATATATTCAAGATTGGTCTTGTTCTAAAGATCATGTGTTCAGGAATTTGATTTTTTTTCAATAATATAACATTACTGTTGAAGATATTAAGCATCTAAAATTTTAAACAAAGGCAAAATGGATGAATATGTTAGAGAGAGAGAGAGAGAGAGAGAGAGAGAGAGAGAGAGAGAGAGCCCACGGATATCCTGGTGGAGATCCTGCTGCGGCTGCCACAAAGCTCCCGACGCCTGGTCCGGCTCGTCTGCAGGCTCTGGCGCAACATCATCGACAAGCGCACCACAGAGATGCAGAGCCACGCCACATCTCTACTTTGGGATGACTGGCACGCCGTCGCCTACGTCACGAGCGACCTATCCAAGTCGTCGACGAGGAAGTGCTGAAAGGTGTGGAGGCAGGGCAAAGATCTACAACTTGTTGGCACGTGCAACAGCCTGCTGTGCCTATGCGACAAGGCGACACCCCGTGGCGTCGTCACCTTGGTCAACCCGGCCACCGGTGAGACATTGCATGTTCCGCCGTTGTCGTGTCCCTGTGCAGGCTAGTCGAGAGACGCCGGGAAGAAATGGTACAAGGTCTACAACTTCGCACACCACCCTACGCCCGGTCAGTATAAGGTGGTGCACGTCCCCTGCAGCTTCAACTGGGCACACGTGTTCAACGCGAAGTTCATAAACAGGAAATTTTACCTCCTTGGATACACTAACAATCTAGAGACAATAATCTTCATGTTCATCGACTACTTGATCCCCGAGTGAACCACACTAGGCTTTATTATAGACTACTCCATCCATGTTGGGCTCACGGACCGTACCAACCTCTCTTGACAACTTTTTACCATACCATAGAGGCCATGGGTGATGATGTGACGCTATACGAAGGTTGGAGCAGGCGTTAAATCATGCAAATGGTAGTGCCAAGTTATTTTGGATGATGTTTATCATGTTTTATCCATGCATTCAAACCATATGCCATGTTCGAGTCTGAGTTTAAACAATTCAGAAATTATCAATTTAAAATATCGCTGCAACGAGTGAGATTGGGACAAAAAAAATCATTATATCGATGCGGAATTTTCATTATATGGATGCGACACCATACATGCGCTCACATTGGGGTAGACATCATGGCGGGATGTTCCTACAGGCCCCAAGCACGACGGGTGGTGCGAGCGCGACCTCAACGATGGCACTACATATTGGGTCATGAGCTACAAGCCCACGACACTGCAGCGCGGGTCGTGTCATTTGACCTCGAGCACGAACACACCACCTCCGTCAAGGGGCTACCCATGCATACGGCTAACTACAACCTAAGAAAGGTGCACGGAAGACCAGGCCTCGTTACCCGTGACCTTTCGATAACGACCAACGTGTGGATTCTGGATAAGGGGCGGAAGTGGAGGTGCCAGTACAGCCTCAGGAGGCAAGATCTACCAGCGCCACACTTCGTGTATGGTGAGTACATATTGACAAAAGAGAGGGAATGGATATGTGGGTACTATAGACGGAAAGACATGTGGTTATCGAACAAAGCGATGCCGGTGCGGGTTAGCCACCGGGCTCCAGGGACGCAGCTCGCGAAGATAAAGGGCAGTTGGTGCCAAACATTCCCCTATGCCAAGATGATGGAGCCACTTAGCATTTATGCTACTCCCTCCAATCGAAATTAATTGACGCAATCTCTATACAAATGTAAAATGGACATTGTATAGATGTTGTGTCAATTAATTCAGATAGGAAGGGTACCAAATGGTAATGCCTAACGAGAATATTGTCTCTTCATGACAAATTATTTCTCTAGGAGGAAACGCCCCTTGTCGTGTTATTTTCTTTTCAGAATTGCTGGCGAATGATTTTCTTCTCGGCTTTAATCATTTTTTGATTCTCCTATTATTTCTCCTGTTGTGCATGTTAGTTATTTCGAGTATGGTTTTGGGTAGCTAATTCTTCATTTATTTATCTTGGGTAATGGACTATTTTGGCATGGATGGTAATTTTTGCTTGTAGTTGAATTATAGTTTCATTTTGTTTCTCTTTTTTTGGTACTGCTTTCGTTTCGCACATATTTGTATGCTAGTACTTTTTTACATTTTAAACCCTATAATTTAGGGAGCGGTTAGAACCGAGCTCCGCACGCTCAGCTTTGTAGATGGTTGCCGAACAAGGCTTAAGTGTAGATATTTGCCAAATCCACATCACATTAAATATCTCCACCACCACGGTTTGGCTTCCTCCATGTCTTGCTTTGTACAAAATTGATTGACAGACAATACTTGAGGCCCGATCTATGAACGACACCGCCTTCGCGTTCAAATCCCTTGCATGCACGCTCGCGCTAGCGCTGCCATGTAGGATCGGGCAGGAGTCGGCCGGCCGCATTTTTATCGTGTGTATAGCAACGCTGTTCTTTTTCTCCACACAGGAGAAGACAGCTACTTGGTAGTTGCCCTAGATGCAATCTCGAGTGATGCTGCCCATAGACTTGCAGTGTGGTCGCGCACTAGCTGACAGCGGGGTCTGAGCCATCATCTGAACAACCGAGGTGACTGGAACAACAATGTTTGCAGGGAAGAAATGCTTTAGGACTCGCACAAAACACATGTCAGCTTTTTTACACGGGTATAACTTGATTAGCAAATAGACCTGATCTCGTATGGTATTTTTACCAGGTAGACTGAACTTCCCTGTGATTTTGGTGTGAAATCTTCATCTGGAAGATCTGAACAAGTAACTGTTCATTATACTTTGTTTTACAAGCTTTGAAATATGTAAATCACAGCAAGAAAGGTTGTAATCGAGGTTTTGATTTTGAAATAATGTTAAGTAGTGTTTGATTTATAGTGCCAGGTGTCCTTTTTGTATGGTGCAAAAAATTGATGTATGCTGATTTTGAAATAGTAAACTTGATAGTGCCACGTGGTGTTATTTGTATGGGGAATTTTTTTGACTGGTACTGAATTGAAAATCAGTCAAATACCAGATAACCATTATTCTATGTTTTCGCCTTTTTCTTTTCTCTTATGTGATGTTGTTAGTACACGAGTAGTGGGCCTCGTGCTTTGTAATAAGTTGCCAAGTGTATTCTCTGTATATGTCATGTGTCATGTCAATGGTATGAGCCTCCATTGCTCAAATCTTTTTCGAAAGGTAATATGTCTCATTCATATCACAAAGAATAAAGTACAAGCCACGTAGACACCGATCTGACAAAACTGAAATGACAACAGAACCCAAGCTTCAGCCCAAACGACTCCAACGTGGAAAGAAAATTACAATAAAGACCGAGAATCCCGTGAGCTTGATGCCAACTTCCGTCACCCACCTTCAACACCGAAGGAAAAGGGGACATATCACCTTTTCACCCGAGCTCGACACGGTTTCATCACTTTGCAGCTTTTCAGACCTCCAAAGTAGCTTGCCAAAGGTGAAGCCATTACAATTGAAAGAATGTGTCTGGGCAGCATCTCAGACACATGATCGAATTCCAGATCTGGCACCTCCACACGACGATGTCAGAGGAGGAAACCTGACCTGCCAACACAACTTGCTAAAGGCTTGGTAAATTTATATAATGAAATTATCAAAAATAAAATTAAAATATATGAGAATAATATTACATCACATTCTCATCATATGACGGGAGAAAACATAGAGATAAATGGGGGGTGGATGCATGTTACATTGCTGACATTCAAGTTTATTTATTTGTTCTAAAAACAAAATGTATATGTGGAGGGCTTGCATGTGCTTGATAATGTGGAGAGTTTGCAAGTGGTGAAAAGTTGAATGGCTTCATGCACTTGATGATAATTGAATTATTGGTTGCTCACAAAATAAAAAATGATGTGAAGGCTTGCATGTGCTTGATGATGTGACGAACTTGCATGTGCTGGAAAGTGACAAACAATTGGTTGCATGCACTTGATGATTTGACTTGCATGCGTTTAAATGTGATCACTTACTTAGATATAATATAGGATTTTTTTTATGTACGTAGGGTCTTAGGACATTCTTATCGCATGCGAGGGAGCCGGAACCAGAGCTTTGGGTTCGTAGTGGCCGGAGGGATGGGTACATTGGAGGGCTCATGTCGATGCTTGAGGAGTTGGGGACACCTTGGAGGCATTTTGGACCTCAGGCTCCCTGAAGTTTTTTTTTTTTTGGAAAAATTTAGATATACTATATTTTGAAGCTTTAATTTTTTTGGAAACAATTCTACATGTTCATATGGATGCATTATACAAGCATATAAAGTTTCACAATGAAATACATCAACATGTCAGCTACACAAAACAGTCAAATTCATAGATTTTAAGTAGTGCCAATAAAAATCTTTGAAATTGTCTTCTTTGCGTTGTTCTCATGTTAAAGTATAATCCTTGGTCCCCGCAAAAAAAAAGTATAATCCTTGGACTTTACACGCATGTAGCATACACCCGTGTGAACATGTTGATTTTCTTTCAGAATTGTTTGAAACATAAAAAGAAATGTGATTTTTGACTTTTCTCAGAAAAGTGGTCGAGTTTGCATTTCTGATCTTCTGTATGCTTTGAGTCTATTATGATTCTGTGCCTAGCAACCGTATGATTCTTGACAAGCATTGGGCCTTGATGTGACATGTTCTACGATAACTCCCTCCGTTCATAATATAAGAGTGTTTTTTTTTACACTAGTTTAGTAAAAACAACGCCCCGCTCTTATGTTATGGGACAGAGGGAGCAGTTATTACTGTCAGCGTGTAGTCCTTGTGTACAGAGCTTCCGTAACTTGTTCAGCTATATTTGAACTGGTTACAAACGGAATTGTATTGTCATGACTCATGAACTTCTGTTGCTACGTAATGTCAGCAAAACTTTGAAATCTTTATACCTGCTTGTCCATCCAGATCTTGTGTATTTGTTGTGCCACACATGCTTCCAGCTGGATTGCACATAGGAAGTACTATATGAGGCAACAGATCTGTTCCGTTTTCATCACGCTTTCTGTTAGAAGGGAGAAAGGGGATTGATGGAATAGTTCATTGTATTGCTTGAGCCTCGTGGGTATATATATAGGAGTACAATCATCTACTTGGAGTACAAGACAAGCCAGAACAAATCCTAGTCTATCTCATCTTTCCTAATAAACATTATACTCAACATCCCCCCGCAGTCACAACGGTAGCGACGCAGACGATGAGACTGGAGAAGAATCCGAAGGCAAGCCGACGGACACCTTCCCATAGTCGGAACGGTCGACGCATCGCGGAGTCGTGGCTGGAGTGAAAACCGACGAGGTTGCTCAAGCAGGCGGTAGCCCTTTGTGCCGTTGTCGAGGTAGCCGAGAGCGTGGGTGGTGGAGCCGTGGTCGAGGTAGCCGTGCGAAGAATGCCGTGGTCGATGTCGAGTCGGGGTGGCCGGTGTCGAGGAAGTCGTCGTGGAGCCGCAGGCGCAAGGTGGCGCTGAGTTAGTCATGGGCGCAGCGGTGTCGAAGTAGTGGTGCGCCGAAAGGAAGATGGTGTTGATGACGCGTCGTGGCGGGTTTGCCAAGCCCGGGGACACATCATGGACGAAGGCACGCACCGGTGTTGCAAGCACCGGGCATGCGTAGACGGACGAAGACGAAGTTGACGAAGCGCCGACCAGGCTTGCCAGGCCCGGGACACGTCGTGGATGAAGGCACGCATCGGTGTTGCCAGCACCGGGCATGCATAGACGTGGGACCTGCACGAGCTATACGCCATGTCGGAGAAGTCGGAGGGGCCAGCAGAGAAGAACTCGACGACGATTGCGCCGTGCATAGGCGCGGGGCCGATATCACCAACGGTGCTCGAAGTAGACGAAGTGGTCGGGGTAGATGACGACGACGCTGGCGACGGGCTAGTGCTTGGACGAAGATGAAGGGGGTGGACGGGCGGCGGCGGCGGCTACGAAGGTAGCGGCGGCGGCGGCCTAATGGCAGCGGCGACGGCTAGGTTAGGAGTGCGGCGACGGTGCTCGAAGTAGGCGAAGAATCCGGACAGCGTGACGAAGACCGGCGCTGATGGTGGTGTTCCCGCACCAAGGGAGACGGCGTGGCACATACCACGAGAGGTCGACGCGCGGTGACAACGGAGTGGACCGCGGCCCGCGGCGCTACGGCCCGAAGGGGCGACGCAGCGGCGGCGCGCAGGTCGGGGCGACGGCGGTAAGACCTCGGAGCGGTGGCGGAGACCGTGGGCTGCGGCACGACATCCCGAAGGGGCGGCGCGGCGGAGGAGTGCGGGTCAGTGCAACCGAGGGAACAACCTCGGGACGGCTGCGTGGACCACGTGCCACGCTCGCTACGGCCCGACGGGGCGACGCAGCGGCGGCACGAGGGTCGGTGTGGCCACGGGGACGACCAGGAGCGGGCAGCCTCGGGGCGGCGGTGGACCAGCACTACGACCCGAAGGGGCGACGCAGCGGTGATGCGGGTCGGTGCAGCCGGGAGAAGAACCACAGGGCGGCGGCGCTGCGGCCCGACGGGGCGACGCAGCGGCAGCCCGTTGCTTGATCGATGGAGGGGCGCGCTGAACTCGAGGACGATCTTCACGGGACCTGCGGAGGCGCGCGTAACCGACGGGTCAGGTTGGTCGCGCGGCGTAGATGAGGCGGATCGCGGCGGCGAGCGGGTGATCAAGCCGATCGCGCGCGAGGTCGGGGACGCCGCTCGGAGGAAGCGTGGTGGCGACGGAGTCCGAGATGAAGCCGGCGGTGGCGGGCGACAGGGCGGCTATGATTGGCCGCTGCATGGCGCGAGGCCGTCGGGTCGGGGTGATGTAGGAGTCCCGGTCGGAGCAGGGAAGTGACGGCCGGCGTAGATCGACGGGCGGGACGTCGCACGAACGGTCGCGGTGAAGGGCCGCCGCATGACGCGAGGCCGCCGGGTCGGGGCAACCGGCGGGTCAACGAGCGGACGACGCGCGAGGCCGCCGAGTCGGGGCGACCGACGGGCAGACACGTGGACGACGCGTGAGGCTTCCGGGTCGGTAAAGAAGCCGGCCAATCGTGCCGGTATTGGAGTAGAGGCGCACGGGGTCGACGGCGGCGGTGGGCGACGCAAACCGGATCACATAAACCGGAAAACCAAAAAGTAGACGCCGATCAAAGCGACTGGCGAGAGAAAGAAAACCCGGATCAAAGGATCGGGAAAAAAAGACTCTTTAGGGCAGCCGGCCAACACGGCCGGCGGACGAACCCTAAGTACGGGCGGCGTGGCCCCCGGCGGCGGTCATGGAGCCGACCGTCCTGGGGCGGCGCGCAGGTGCGGAAGCGGCGGCGGCTAGGGTTTATGATCGACTTGCGATAGATACCATGTTAGAAGGGAGAAAGAGGATTGATGGAATAGTTCATTGTATTGCTTGAGCCTGGTGGGTATATATATAGGAGTACAATCATCTACTTGGAGTACAAGACAAGCCAGAATAAATCATATTCTATCTCGTCTTTCCTAATAAACATTATACTCAACACTTTCGTATGCACCACAAAGAAACTTTCCAAATACTACAATAAACTAATACTACATGTCGAACTCAAACCACATCAGGATGTCAAATCTATACCTATTTATCTATATCTATATCTATATCTATATCTATACCTACTATTAAAAGAAAGGGAAACGTTTCACCACGGGGCACCGGCCGAAGCTTCGGCCGGTCGCGTCCACGCGCGAACGTACCGAGCGACTCATCTAGGGACACGTAGGATGGAGGGCCCGCCCACGTGCGTCTTCTCCCTTCTGTTTCTCTTTTTCCCGTCTCTTGTCTCTCTCTCTCTTCCCGCTGCCATGGCCAAGCTTCGCCGGCCAGAGACCTTCCAGGGCCGCCGCCGCCATGGGAATCAGCCGATCCGCCGCGCCACCGGAGCTCTACCTGCCCTCGTCGGACCCGACCACATCTGAGTTGTAACCCACCACGCGCGGAGCTGCAACCGTTGAACCTTTTTTCTCCCGGAACGGCACCGCGGCGACGATGGCCATGGGCAGGCGTGGGAGCTCGGTGGAGCAGCAGCAAGTAGCTGTAAAAATGGTTGTAGAAAATTCCAACGCCGTTTGTAGCAAAACCAACTATGGTTGCAGCAAAACAACGTCATCGCCATCGTGGGATTCACAGCTAAGACAATTAGTTTGAAGCTTTTTTCAATACAGGTTGTAGCTTTTGTAACCACCGGTTGTAGCTTTTCGTTTGTTGTCCATGGCTTACGGCTCCACGGTTGAAGCTTTTTCGTTGTCGGATGAAGCTTTTTTCATCGCCGGTTGTAGCTTTTCTTTGGTCGTTCATAGTTTTCCGTTGTACGAGTTGAAACTTTTTTCATAGCCGGTTGAAGCTTTTTTCATCGTCGGATGAAGCTTTTTACATCGCCGGTTGTAGCTTTTCTTTGGTCATCCATAGTTTTCCGTCGTACGAGTTGGAACTTTTTTCATAGCAGGTTGAAGCTTTTTTCGTCAGCGATTGTAGATTTTTCCATTGTCGGTTGCAGCACTGGGCATCTCCCCTGGTGCTCGATTTTTTGTTTGCAACCTGGATATGAGCGCGCGGCGAGCACACCGATGAGCACGCCGGTGAGCTCCGGTCGTCGCCACCGGAGCTGCAACGGTGGCCATGGAAGCTACAACCGCAGGGATGGGCTGTTGCATGGGGGCGAAGCCGGTGACGAGGATGGCTGCCGAGGACTGGGACCGGCGACCAGGGCGGCCGGGAAAGACGGCTGGCGAGGACGGCGACCAGGGATGAGGAGGGCAGGCGAGGAAGGGGCGGCGACGAGGGGGACGCGTGCGGCCGGCGAGACGGGGTTCGCGAGAGAAAGATGCCGCTCGTTACGCGCTCACGAGAGGAAGACGACGACCTGGTTGGATAAGAATCCAACGGCTCGGGACGGACAGATCTGACGGCTAGGGTGCGACCGGCCGAAACGTTCGGCCGGCGCACCGGCGCCTAGCATCGCCCTAAAAGAAATAGGTATTCTTGGTTTGGTTCTGCTTTGTTTGGTCCTGTTCAAACTATTTTTATTATTTACATACCCTATTTTGTACGAAGGAAACTGGACGTACAAAGAAAACCGGGACGCACGTGTGAAGGAAACTTAAAACAAAGCGAAGCAGCCAGCCGGCCGGCCCATATCTCTATTTTTCAGTTGCCAAATAAAACCTAGCCGCCGGCCCATATGCCTATTTTGTGGTTGCTAGAGGATGGTTGCTCCGTCGAGAAAAGAACGCACGGCGTACAGCACTACCGCCCGCTGGCTTCTCTCCAGCCGTGTTCGGATCAGCGTACACAGATGTGCGCCGGCGGAGTAAATAGCATAAAACTACTACTTTACAGGCTAGGGTTCCAAAAAACTTTCAGTTTTTAATTTTTTTCAGATACTTACCAAGCGAGTGGTCGACTGTTTCAAAAAACCCAAATCTTTGAGTGATTCAAAGTTGATCGCGATTATGATAGGTCGGGCCCGCACCTAAACGAACTGCATGTTTGACCGTAAGGTTGACCGTTAACTTACAAGTGCGGCCCACATGTCAGTGTCTCTACCTCATATTCAAACAAAAAAAATCTTCAATCCCCCGGCTCTTTTCCAAATTTACAAATATGTCCTCACCTTTTACAAAACAACACCTATAAACATTGCTAAAAAGCAATCGGGTCCTTGCTGTTTTTCTGAAAAAGCAATCGGGTCCCAGTAGTTTTTCTAAAAAAGCCATCGGGTCCCTGTACATGGCCGCCGCCGCGCCATGCCGTGCTCCATGCCGCCGCCACGCACCTGCGGGACGCCCTCTCCTGCTCCTTGGCCGGAGAGACGGCCGCTACTGCTGCTCCTTGGCAGCCGCCGAGCCGCGGCGGCCTCTGCTGCTCCTTGGCAGCCACTGAGCCGCGGCGGCCTCTGCTGCTGCTAATTGCAGCCGCCAAGCCCCGCCTCGCGAGTTGGTGCGGCGCGTGTCCGCCGTTGCCGGTGCCACAACCAAGTTGGTGCGGCGTGTGGTGGCTTCCGGCGGCGCCCCGGTCGATCTGGCCGTTGGACCTGGTCGTTTCCGGCGGCGGCTAGCTGGTGGCTTTTGGCGGCGGCGAGCTGCTAGCTTCCGGCGGCGGAGGAGAGAGGGAGGCCGGGGAGGGGTGTTGCCGGCTTGGGAGAGGACAGAGTCGCCGGCTCGGGAGGGGGTGTGTATCCTGCTCGTGCTCGAGAGAGAGAGAGAGAGAGAGAGAGAGAGAGAGAGAGAGAGAGAGAGTTCAGGGGAGGGAGAGAAGGAAAAGAGAAGGAAGAGACACTGACATTTGGGCCCCACTTGTAAGATAACGGTCAACCTAACGGTCAAACAGACAGATCGTTTAGGTGCGGGCCCGACGTGTCATAATCGTGATCAACTTTAAATCACTCGATATTTTAGGTTTTTTGAAACAGCCGACCACCCATTTGGTAGGTATCTGAGAAAAATTAAAAACTGGTAGTTTTTTGGAACCCTAACCTGTAAAGTAGTAGTTTTATGCTATTTACTCGCGCCGGCGAGAGGTCTTAGCATTGAAGGTGCACGCCAGGAAACACGGTGCTGGGAGGATGAGCATGAATCTAATTTCCAGCTCGTCTGCAGCGACATACATGGCGCCGACTATGGTGACACGGACGAGTAGACGGCGTTGAGACAGACGTGCAGCCGATGCGGCGGCAGAGCTGCAGGCTGAGCATGGGTATGGAGGTGGTTGTGATGCCGACGTGCAGCCGGCGCAGCTGCACTGCACGAGCTATAGAGAGCGCAGCGGCAGTGGTTGTGGATGTGCAGTGAGCTATCAGTTATGGCCAGCTGCGGCGCGACAGCATGAAGAAGAAAGGGTCCGATGGGCAAGGTACGGTCCATCGGGCCAGGGTTGCACCGGACCACATGAATGTTGAGCTAGCAGCAATGTCATTGAGATCGAGTGAGCTTGTGAAACTTGAAGAAGAAGAAGCAACTAGGGAACAACTGGTCATAATCCATGCACGTAAACTATGGACATGGCAATCAGCTAATCCATGCATTGCTGAGCATGTGCAGACGGAAACTACGCATCAAGAGAATTGTACTAGCAAACATGTAACACACCTAAGAGGTACTCAAGTTCCTTGATCATTACGTGCATTAAAACGTATATATGGCTGTCATGCACTTAAGAGCATTCTTTTTTTAGGGGTAACATTTTATTAGGGGTAACTAATTTGAGCTAAGACTTCAAGCTGCTTTGTGTTTCTCGGTAGTGCCACATCTAATTATGTGCATGCTTATTTTCTTTTGAATATATTCACAGACTAATTACTCACACCAGTAATTATCTCTGTAAAATTTGAAGTCTATCAGGAGCAGATATAGCTATCTCACGACATTACTTGAAGCCAATATATGTCTTGTCTCGATCCAGGCGGATTTGTAGTAGTGCACTAGGCAAACACTCGAATACGACACAAACTATGAAATTTATTTTATACCTGTTGCAAGGCACGGGTTGCTTATAGGTGAAACCAATTAACATGTTTATTTGTTAAAGGTAGCCTCTAAAGCTAGAAGGACGCTAAGCTTGGAGATATCGACGCCAACGCTTGCACTGTATGGAGACTGCCTCTATAGGTTGTGATAATGCCATATTTTTTGGTATTTTGAATGGCCTTCTAAAATTTCTTTTTTCAGTTTAAGTTTTTTTTAAGTCTCTACGATGTCTTCACAGGCTGATTTTTAACCGTGCACGATGTGTTCTGTTAGTACCAGAGTGCGGTCAGATGTGGATATTTTATGATTTAGATAGGACGAAGAAGGTGTATGAAATTATCTGTGGAATTTTTAATGAATTGCCAACCGTTTCCATCAAGCTTCATCGCATAAGGCCTTTGTTATTTGATTCAAAATTTTCCAACGGTAATTCTCTCTATTATATATTGCGCACCGTGAGAAAAAGAGCAATTGTATACAATGCCGGGACGGTGCATGCATCAAGCAAAGATGAGATAAGGATAACACCCACCATCATCATAATTAATAAGTCCGTAAAATTATAAGTCGGTGTAAGGAGGTGCTCACGAAGCGGTGTTCCAGACTATGATGACGTAGCTTATTGCCTTAGATTGAACACTTTCATCTTGAATAAGTGGATAGCATCATTATCATTGGTGACGATAGTGAAGAGGAGAAGCAGTAAAACGGATGGGTCGCTGCTAGGCACATGAAAAAGATTTGTTTCTTCCGTTGCAACGCACGGGCACATTTCCTGGTAGAAACGAAAATGACCGTGCAAGGACAACGCATCATGGGGCGCAAGGCATCCCGGAGAAAAGGAAGAAGTGAAATAGCACCCATGGCCATGGCAGACGCGGGATACCCGGACTTGCCCACGGACGTCCTGGTGGATATCCTGCTGCGGCTGCCCCCGAGCTCCCGGCGCCGGTTCCGCCTCGTCTGCCGACTCTGGCGCGACCTCATCAGCGAGCGCACCACAGAGATGCAGAGCCGCGCCACGGCCCTCCTCTGGAACACCTCGGAAGCGGTTGCCTATGTCGTCGACGACATATCTAAGTCGTCGACGGGGGGATACACAAAGCTGTGGAATCAGGGCAAAGCCGGCAGGACTTCCTACAATAAGCTACAGCTGGTGGGCACGTGCAATGGCCTGCTCTGCCTATGCGAAAACAGGGAGAGAGTTGGCGGCGTCGTCACCCTGGTCAACCGGCCACCGGTGAGGTGCTGCCCGTCCTGGCGCTTCCGTGCGCCGACCTGTTTGTCACGAGATACACCTGGGACTGGGAGGACTGGGACAAGGCGTACAACTTCGCGTACCACCCTACTACTAGGCAATACAAGCTGGTGCACATCCCCTGTAGATACAATAATGTATGCAAGTTTGACACCATACAAGTGCTCACGCAGGGGAAGGCGTCGTGGCGGGAGATGCAGACGGGTACCATGGGCGGCGGGAGGTGCCACCTCGACTCTGGCATCATTAGCATCGACGGCACGACGTATTGGGTCACGGAGGAGCCCGCAATCAGGATCGTGTCATTTGACCTTGAGCACGAGCGTATCACCTACGTCAAGCGGCTACCTGCGCATTCAACCAGTCCTGATCAGTACAACCTGACGGAGGTGCACGGGAGGTTGGGCATCGTCTTCCATAACTGCTCGACAACGACTGAGGTGTGGATTCTAGACAAGGGACGGCGGTGGAGTCACCGGTACAGCCTCAGACAACAAGATCTCCTGCGACCACACTTTGTGTACGGCGAGTACGTCTTGACATTAGAAGGGGCATCTATATGCGCGCACTACAGGCGAAAAGGCATGTGGTCATCCAACAATCACGAGTAGAAAAACACCTAATAGTCCCGGTTTATAAGGGCCTTTAGTCCGGGACTAATGGGCCGTTACTAATACCTCCACCCATTAGTCCCGGTTCAAATCAGAACCGGGACCAATGTGCCTCCACGTGGCCCTGTGCGCCGAGCCTAGTGAGGGGGCCTTTGGTCCCGGTTGGTGGCTCCAACCGGGACCAAAAGGCATCCACGCGTCAGCATTCCAGTGGCTGGGGTTTTTGTTTTTTTTGAAAGGAGGGGAGGTTGGGGGTTTTGGGGGGTTAATTTAGGTGTTTCATATATTGAGTTAGCTAGCTAATTAATAGAGAGAAGTGTCCTCTCTTATGTCGGTGCTTGGTCGACGCTACGTACTATATATACATAAGTGATCGAGAGAACCATTCAGTACAGAAGTTCGTCATGCATACCGAGAGAAGTGATTGATCGACCTCTCCTTCTCCGAGAGATTGGTCGAACAACAAGTTTTCGTATCATGTATCCGACGCTACTGGCTACATACATGTACAATATGTATAAGATCTCTTAATAACAAACCCCTAGCATTTGAAATCAATTTCCACATGGTATTTTCCGGCTTTATTGATGACGTGGTCAAGAAAGAATCCTGTCAATTCCTTTTGAATTGCTTTCATGCGATCTGGTTCTAGGAGTTCACCCCGCATCTGCCACGTCTAATTTGAAGAAGGGGGTTAATTAATACATATATATGAATGAAACTCAACAGAAATGATGGTGTAATAAAATGAAATTGTGAATATTATTGCTTACGCACTTCATATTGCCTTCTAGAGTAGCCCCGCTTGTTTTTCAAAGTCGCGGTGTGGATGAACTCGCACACGTAGTATCCACAGAAATCATTCCCTTCCTCCTGCCACAAGCACTTTACGAGAAATAGAGGTCAATCAAACTGATAATGAAGCATTATAAATGGCATTGATGAAAGTATAGCTATAGAATCAACGGGAGATGCGCACAACTAGCTAGCCAGTAGTACTTACTTTCGGGTATTTATATGTCAGCTCCTTCGGCAGTCCCGGAGCTTCTGCGGTGAACTGCTTCCAAACCCTGCACGACAAAGAAAATAATTATTATTACTTGACATATCAGGAAATGAACAAAAAGTTGCCGATATGGTGCGATAATGATCGATTGAACTTACTTGCTGAGCATTTCAGTGATGTCCGCATAGGATTTGGAATCTTTCCGTCTCGAGTCTAAGACGGTTACTAGTCCACGCTCAAGCTTAATCTCCAGAAGAATATAGTGGTACCTGCGCACGCATGCATAACTCATCAATTACATTACTATAAGCTCGCTTGAGTAATAAGGGAAACCGAATATGCACACGACAGTAACACTCACGGGCCGTTGTAAGGAAAGAGTATGGTATCTTTGTTTTGATTTTTGATCAACGATTGTAGCAAGTTGTCCTCGGCCTCTTTGACGTTCTTTTCAACCAGAAATACATCTATGATATTTGTGTTAATGAATCCAATATCATAAATTTCTTGTTTTTTGCACTCGACGATCTTCAATCTGCATAATATATTGAGGATAATTAATTATAATTACATGCAATGAAAGAGCCGAGCTATATATAGAGACTTAATGACAGAAATAGTACATACAGGCAGTAGCAAAAGACCATTAATTTATTGAGGGCCTTTTGATTGAAGAACTCAAAGAACTCCTCAAATGAAACAGTCAACAAATCATTTGCAACGAGATCGTGCTCCTCTTTAATATGCAGATACAAAGCATTCTTACCCTCGGACTCTCTGCAGGTTTCCATGTACCAATTATGGAATCTTCGCATCATTGTTGTCAGAGATTTTTCATCTTTGACGAGAGGCTTCCCGTACTCGTATCTGTGTCCGTCCACCTCCAAGAAATCAGGAAGTGCATCATCAGGCAGGTAATCGTCAAGATTGCCATAACCGGCCACCGTCCCCGGAGCATTAGACACATTGAGCGGGGGGCACGATTGCTGTGCTTGTTCGCCGAGCTGGGCAATTTTTTCCCCTTTGCTCGTTCTTTTGACCTTTTAGCACTGACAGTAGTTCCCGACCGCTGGGCTTGGAGATATGTCTGTTTAGTAATGCGCTCATAGTTGGTTCTCGGTGGAGACTTTGGTGGTTTCCTCAGGGCATCGATAGTGCGCTTTGCTTTCACCGGATCTACCTTCTCCTTCGGAGGTGGATGTCTCTTTGCTTTCACCCCTTCAAAGAACTCCTTCACGTGGGTCCGCACAATCGTATCATTTTCCTCCTCGGACCTCTCGTACGGTAACTTCTCTAGAGGCTTAAGAGATGATGGACCGTATTTGTATTGCCTCCCGCCTCTGGTTGTGCTGCTAGACGCCGGAGCAGACGGAGCGGCCGCGGCGTCTGTCTTCTTTCGTGCTTGCTTACGAGGCGGAGGAGAAGGAGTACGACGCGCCGGAGCAGCCGGGGCGGCGGCGGGTCTCTTCCACCCTTGCTGGCGAGGCGGAGAAGGAGGATGCTGCTGGCTGCTCGGGAGCACCGGCGAAGGCGGAGAAGGAGGCGGAGTGCCGCCATGCGCCGGAGAAGGAGGCGGAGTGCCGCCACGCGTGCCCTGATCGTCACTCGCCGGAGGAGGAGGCGGTGGAGGAGGCGGAGTGCCCTGACTCGCCGGAGCAGGAGGAGGAGGCGGAGGCGTCCAGTTCAGAAGGTTGATGAGCTCCTTCTTCAATAGGTATGGAGTCTTCAGAGCAGAATCCAGCCTAGTCTCCCCTTCACCGGTAGGGTGGTCAAGCACGAGGTCCTCAAATTCCTCCGTTATTTCATCCACCATCACCTTAGCATATCCTTTTGGAATCGGCTGGCAGTGATAAGTTGTGCCGGGTCCACTAGGATAAACTTGGCCAACAGCCGCCTTGATCTTCAAAGTCATCCATCGCGCCATCATGTGGCAATTTTGAGACTCCGTGATACCATCCACGGGATAGCTAGCAGGAACCGTCAAGACATGCTCCGACTGAAGCAGCTCGGTGGAAGCCACGCTGCTTCTCCGCTGAGATGGCGGGGTAGCTTCGGGGGAAGCTTCGGTAGGTCGTTTGCTGCGATCTGCTGCTTCTCGTTCCTCTTCTCGATCCTCTAGCCCCATTACCCTTTCGTGCAGCGCCTGCAGTTGGTCCTGCTCCAGTTTCTTCCTCCTCTCGTGGTTTTGTAAACCCCTGCGTCCGAAAAACCAACCTTCCATGGAATAGAGCCTGGCGTGCCTCGTCCCCGTTAGGATGCTCAGGATTCCCAAGGGCCATTGTGAGCTCGTCCTTCTCCCTGTTTGGAAGGAACGTCCCTCGCTGCGCTGCATCGATATAGTGTCGAAGGTTCTTGACTGGTATTTCCAGTTGCACGTCCGTCCACTGGCAAAACCCTGTTACAGGGTCCAAGGTTCCGCCAGACCCGAAGAACCAAGTCCGGCAACGATCTGGCCATCTCATTGTCTCTGGTTCGATCCCTTTTTCAAGCAGATCATTCTCAGCCTTGGACCACTTAGGCCGGGCTTGCAGGTAGCCACCTGACCCCGTGCGATGGTGAAGCGTCTTCTTTGCAGCATTTTTCTTGTTTGTCTCCGACATCTTCTTACTCTTTTCCGATGTCTTGTTGGCCACAAATGCGGGCCAGTGATCTTTGATCTTCTCATATTTGCCGATGAATTCTGGTGTCTTTTTATTTTTGACAAACTAGTTCAGCTCTTTCCTCCACCTCCTCATTAGGGTTGCCATCTGAAGGAAATATGCCCTAGAGGCAATAATAAAGTTATTATTTATTTCCTTATTTCATGATGAATGTTTATTATTCATGCTAGAATTGTATTAACCGGAAACATAATACATGTGTGAATACATAGACAACCAGAGTGTCACTAGTATGCCTCTACTTGACTAGCTCGTTAATCAAAGATGGTTATGTTTCCTGACCATGAACAATGAGTTGTTATTTGAGTAACGAGATCACATCATTAGTTGAATGATCTGATTGACATGACCCATTCCATTAGCTTAGCACCTGATCGTTTAGTATGTTGCTATTGCTTTCTTCATGACTTATACATGTTCCTATGACTATGAGATTATGCAACTCCCGTTTGCCGGAGGAACACTTTGGGTGCTACCAAACGTCACAACGTAACTAGGTGATTATAAAGGAGCATTACAGGTGTCTCCAAAAGTAGATGTTGGGTTGGCGTATTTCGAGATTAGGATTTGTCACTCCGATTGACGGAGAGGTATCTCTGGGCCCTCTCGGTAATGCACATCACATAAGCCTTGCAAGCACTGCAACTAATATGTTAGTTGTGAGATGATGTATTACGGAACGAGTAAAGAGACTTGCCAGTAACGAGATTGAACTAGGTATTGGATACCGACGATCGAATCTCGGGCAAGTAACATACCGATGACAAAGGGAACAACGTATGTTGTTATGCGGTCTGACCGATAAAGATCTTCGTAGAATATGTAGGAGCCAATATGGGCATCCAGGTCCCGCTATTGGTTATTGACCGGAGACGTGTCTCGGTCATGTCTACATTGTTCTCGAACCAGTAGGGTCCGCACGCTTAAGGTTACGATGACAGTTATATTATGAGTTTACATGTTTTGATGAACCGAAGGAGTTCGGAGTCCCGGATGAGATCGGGGACATGACGAGGAGTCTCGAAATGGTCGAGACGTAAAGATTCATATATTGGATGATATGGTTAGGCCAAGGGGTCAAGCCCATGAGGCTTTAGATCGGTGCAAAAAGGAGTTTTGCGGAGGCCAGGGGGCCAAACGCCGGAGACCCTGGCGTCTGGCCCTGGGCCAGACGCCGAGGCCCATGGCGTCTGGGCCAGACGCCAAGGATTGTGGCGTTTGGTCCTGGAGTCCGAGTGGGACTCTTGCCTTTCGGGCAAAACCGACTTTGAGGAGGCTTTTGCTCCAAGTTTCGACCCCAGGGCTCAACATATAAATAGAGGGGCAGGGCTAGCACAAAAGACACAAGAAGTTTATCCACGTGATCTATTCCTTAGCCGTGTGCGGTGCCCCCTGCCACCATATACCTCGATAATACTGTAGCGGAGTTTAGGCGAAGCCCTGCTGCTGTAGTTCATCAAGATCGTCACCACGCCGTCGTGCTGACGGAACTCTTCCCCGACACTTTGCTGGATCGGAGTCCGGGGATCGTCATCGAGCTGAACGTGTGCTCGAACTCGGAGGTGCCGTAGTTTCGGTGCTTGATCGGTTGGATCGTGAAGACGTACGACTACTTCCTCTACGTCGTGTCATCGCTTCCGCAGTCGGTCTGCGTTGGGTACGTAGACAACACTCTCCCCTCGTTGCTATGCATCACATGATCTTGCGTGTGCGTAGGAAATTTTTTGAAATTACTACGAAACCCAACACCATCTTCTTAAGAGCACAAGACTTGATTAATTCCTCTTTAACTGGCTTCTCCGGATCCTCCTCTGGCGGTAGGGTGAAATTTACCTTCAGCTGAGTCCAAAGATCTTCTTTCTGCATATCATTGACATAAGACACCTCAGGGTCTTCCTCCTTAGGCTTATACCATTGCTGGATGCTGATCGGGATCTTGTCCCTAACAAGAACCCCGCACTGAGAAGAAAATGCCTTCCTTGTCCGGATGGGTTCAATCGGTTCGCCGTCGGGCGCGATTTCTATGATCTCAAACTTTTCATCCGAGCTCAAGTTTTTCTTTGGGCCTCGTCTCCTTACCGAAGTTGTGCTCGATCCGGAGGGCTAGAAATTATAAGGAAGAAAGACGAGAGTAATTAATATGTGTACATATACCAAAACAATGGAAGCATCAATTAACTAGTCAGCACGGGCTTAACTAATATATATATACCTGGCCGGGATCGGTTCGATCACTGGAGCAGTCAGCACGGTCTCCTTCTTGTTCCTCCATTGTGTCATCGGAGCCATCATGAACATAGTCCTGTTCTTGTACCGGCATTAATGGGCCGAAGCCATCATGAACATAGCCCTCTTCTTCACCCAGTTCTTCCAGCTGACCAACGGAGTCGAGGAGAAATGACGCAACTTCAACCCTTCCATTTGTGATTATGTCCCTTAATATCGCTTCTGTTTCTTCATCTCGGCAGTGCTCCATAGTTTCTGCAAATATTTACAACATGTTTATATATGGTACAGATGGCAAACGTAGAACTAGCCAGCTAATCACAATAAGGAATCATGTCAGTGGCCTCGACGCTGCTTCTCTAGGGTTAGGGGTCGCCTTGACACAACAACGCTTCGAGAGAGTTAATTTGTCGGGTAGGGGCGTGGCGGGAGGGGGTAGGAGACCAACATCGTTTTCTCTCTAGGGTTTGGGTGTCCTCGAGAGTTTTTGTCGAGCAAGAGGGCCGAGGGGGGGGGTATTTATATCGACCGCCCCTCATGTCGAAGTTATCTCGAGGGGGTTATATCGACAACGACGCAACAACGACGAGAAAGGAAAATAATTAAGGAAAAGGAAGAAAAGAGGAAGAAGGAAGAAGGAATAAGAAGAAAAAAAAGAGGAGAAGAAGAAAGGAATAGAGGAGAAGAAGAAAAAATAGAATTTTTTTCTATTCCTTTCTTCTTCTCCTCTTCTTTTTCTTCCTTTTTCCTCTTCTTATTTATTTCTTCTTTTCTTCCTCTCCTCTTCTTCATCTTCTTATTTTCCTTTTCCCTCTCATTCTTTTTCTTGTTCTTTCTTCCTTCTTCCTCTTTTCTTCCTTCGACCCTCTCGATCCCTCGACCCTAGAAACCTTGAACCCTCGACCCTGAAACCCTCGACCCTTGACCCCTTAACGACCCTCGACCCTCTACCCTAGTTCCCGACCCTCGACCCCTCGGCGATCCTCGACACCCTCGTTCCCGATAAAAATTAAGAAGAAGAAGAAAAAAAAGAGGAAAAAAAGGAGAAGAAGCTCCTCTATTCCTTCTTCTTCTCCTCTTTTTTTCTTCTTCTTTCTCTTCTTCCTCTCCTCGTCTTCTCCTTCTTATTCTCCTTCTTTCTCTACTTATTTTCCTTTTCCTTATTTTACTTTTTCCTCTCCACTAACATAAAATGCACTATCCTAAAATGCAACAAACATAAAATGCACTAAATTGATCAACTAACCTAAAATCAGTGATAAAATGCACTAACCTAAAATCGATATCTACTAACAACTTAAAAAAATAATACATATATGAAAAAATGCATATATGAAAAAAAACATCATCATATCATCAACAGAAAAAATGCATATATCCTAAAGTTTTTCTAAAATCTAACTTTTGCATATATGAAGATATATACACAGAGAACATATACATATATACACAGAGAACATATACATAAAATGCACAAAAAAATAAGAGGAAAGTGCGCCGGCGGCCGGACCGAAGGCGGCGGCGTGTGGTCGGGGCGACGGCGACGGGGTTGCGAAAGGGGCGGCGCGCGCGGCGACGGCGACG
>NC_057798.1:756895544-756902181 GCF_018294505.1 Triticum aestivum | reverse complement strand
GGCGAGAAGAAACAGATGGATTTTGGCGAAAACTGCTAAGTGTTGTATATATACGAAGGGCATTGGTCCCGGTTCGTGACTCCAACCGGGACTAATGCCCCCCTTTAGTCCCGGTTGGTGCCACCAACCGGGACCAAAGGCCTCTTTTTCGGCAACCCAAAGGGCGGGAACCGACAGCCTTTGGTCCCGGTTGGTGGCACCAACCGGGACTAATGCCCACCCTTTAGTCCCGGTTGGTGCCACCAACCGAGACCAAAGGCCTCTGTGCTGCCCGCCTCGGGGCCAAAGTTTAGTCCCACCTCGCTAGTCGAGAGGGGCGCGCAGTGGTTTATAAGCCCCACTGCCGCACCCCTCTCGAGCTCCTCTCCACCGCAGGCTTTCGGGGCTACTTGCTATTGCTTTGCCTGATGGCCCTTCTGGGTCTACTGCGGGCCTGAATCCTGGCCCATAATAGGGTTTCTAGTCGTATTCAGGTCGTGGGGGCCCAGTAGGAGGCATTTTTTTTGTTTTCTTTACTTATTGTTGCTATATTTATTTTTTTCCAGTTTTTTTCTTTTGTTTTCTGCATTATTTATTTTCTTTTGTTTTTGCTTTATTTTTTAATTATTTTTGCTTTTAGTTTTAGGAAACTTATAAACTTTCTGTTAGTGCCATTAGTTTTCAAATTTGAAAACACTTTATTTGTTTTTTGTTTTCTTTCTTGCTTTATTTATTTTATTTTGTTTCTACTTACAACAAAATACTTATTGTTGTTTTTTTCTTTTGTTTTCTGTATTATTTATTTTCTTTTGTTTTTTGCTTTATTTTTTAATTGTTTTTGCTTTTAGTTTTAGGAAAATTATAAACTTTCTGTTAGTGCCATTAGTTTTCAAATTTGAAAACACTTTTTTTGTTTTTTTTGTTTTCTTTCTTTATTTATTTTATTTTGTTTCTACTTACAACAAAATACTTATTGTTGCTATTTTTAGTTATTACGAGGGCCGAACCATAAGACATTAAAGCATTTCAAATGAACTCTGAAAAAGTTAAAAGTTGACATGGTATCATAAATTGACCCACATAGCATGTGCATGTACAAAACGGACAATGGTATCATACTCGTCAGTTACAAAGTTGGCATGGTATCATCATAATAGTTGCGGGAGAAAGTCTTCACTTTTTCTTCGCTTGTGTCATTTGCTTATTGCGCCGTAACCATGGATAATCTTCATCGTTTATCAGGATGCTGGGGTCAGCCTTGACTTTGAAGGGAGGAATTTCATGAAACTTTTCATAATCTTCAGACATGTCTGTCTTGTCCTCCACTCCCACGATGTCCCTTTTTCCTGAAAAAACTATGTGGCGCTTTGGCTCATCGTATGATGTATTCGCTTCCTTATCTTTTCTCTTTCTCGGTCTGGTAGACATGTCCTTCACATAGATAACATGTGCCACATCATTGGCTAGGACGAACGGTTCGTCAGTGTACCCAAGATTTTTCATATTCACTGTTGTCATTCCGTACTGTGGGTCTACCTGTACCCCGCCTCCTGACAGATTGACCCATTTGCACTTAAACAAAGGGACCTTAAAATCTACTCCGTAGTCAAGTTCCCATATGTCCACTATGTAACCATAATATGTGTCATTTCCCCTCTCGGTTGTTGCATCAATGCGGACACCGCTGTTTTGGTTGATGCTCTTTTGATCTTGGTCAATCGTGTAAAATGTATTCCCATTTATCTCGTATCCTTTCCAAATCAATACAGTCAAAGATGGTCCCCTGGACAACAAGTACAGCTCATCACAAACAGTGTTGTCACCTCTGATACGTGCTTCCAACCAACTGCTGAAAGTCCTGATGTGTTCACATGTAATCCAGTCGTCGCACTGCTCCGGGTGTTTGGAGCGCAGACTGTTCTTGTGTTCATCGACATACGGGGTCACCATGGTAGAGTTCGGTAGAACTGTGTAGTGTGCTTGAGACCAAGAATATCCGTCCCTGCATATTATTGAGTCCCTTCGAAGCGTGCCTTTTCCAGTCAGTCTCCCCTCATCCCGTGATTTAGGGAGACCTATCTTCTTAAGGCCAGGAATGAAGTCAACACAAAACCCGATGACATCCTCTGTTTGATGGCCCATGGAGATGCTTCCTTCTGGCCTAGCGCGGTTACGGACATATTTCTTTAGGACTCCCATGAACCTCTCAAAGGGGTACATATTGTGTAGAAATACAGGGCCCAGAATGACAATCTCGTCAACTAGATGAACTAGGACGTGTGTCATGATATTGAAGAAGGATGGTGGGAACACCAGCTCGAAACTGACAAGACATTGCACCACATCACTGCTTAGACTTGGTATGATTTCTGGATCGATCACCTTCTGAGAGATTGCATTGAGGAATGCACATAACTTCACAATGGCTAATCGGACGTTTTCCAGTAGAAGCCCCCTCAATGCAACCGGAAGCAGTTGCGTCATAGTCACGTGGCAGTCATGAGACTTTAGGTTCTGAAACTTTTTCTCTGCTATATTTATTATTCCTTTTATATTAGACGAGAAGCCAGTCGGGACCTTCATACTAAGCAGGCATTCAAAGAAGATTTCCTTCTCTTCTTTGGTAAGAGCATAGCTGGCAGGACCTTCATACTGCTTTGGAGGCATGCCGTCTTTTTCGTGCAAACGTTGTAGGTCCTCCCGTGCCTCAGCTGTATCTTTTGTCTTCCCATACACGCCCAAGAAGCCTAGCAGATTCACGCAAAGGTTCTTCGTCACGTGCATCACGTCGATCGAAGAGCGGACCTCTAGCTCTTTCCAGTAGGGTAGGTCCCAAAATATAGATTTCTTCTTCCACATGGGTGCGTGTCCCCCAGCGTCACTCGGAACAGCTAGTGCGTCGGGACCCTTTCCAAAGATTACGTGTAAATCATTGACCATAGCAAGTACGTGATCACCGGTACGCATGGCGAGCTTCTTCCGGTGATCTGCCTCGCCTTTGAAATGCTTGCCTTTCTTTCGACATTGATGGTTGGTCGGAAGAAATCGATGATGGCCCAGGTACACATTCTTCCTGCAGCTTGCCAGGTATATACTATCGGTGTCAAGTAAACAGTGCGTGCATGCGTGGTATCCCTTGTTTGTCTGTCCTGAAAGGTTACTGAGAGCGGGCCAATCGTTGATGGTCACGAACAGCAACGCCTTTAGGTTAAATTCCTCCTATTTATGCTCATCCCACGCACGTACACCGTTTCCATTCCACAGTTGTAAAAGTTCTTCAACTAATGGCCTTAGGTACACATCAATGTCGTTGCCGGGTTGCTTAGGGCCTTGGATGAGAGCTGACATCATAATGAACTTCCGCTTCATGCACATCCAAGGAGGAAGGTTATACATACATAGAGTCACGGGCCAGGTGCTGTGATTGCTGCTCTGCTCCCCGAAAGGATTAATGCCATCCGTGCTTAAAGCAAACCATATGTTCCTTGGCTCACTTGCAAACTCATCCCAGTACTTTCTCTCGATTTTTCTCCACTGCGACCCGTCAGCGGGTGCTCTCAACTTCCCGTCTTTCTTACGGTCCTCACTGTGCCATCGCATCAACTTGGCATGCTCTCTGTTTCTGAACAGACGTTTCAACCGTGGTATTATAGGAGCATACCACATCACCTTCGCAGGAACCCTCTTCCTGGGGGGCTCGCCGTCAACATCACCAGGGTCATCTCGTCTGATCTTATACCGTAATGCACCGCATACCGGGCATGCGTTCAGATCCTTGTACGCACCGCGGAAGAGGATGCAGTCATTAGGGCATGCATGTATCTTCTGCACCTCCAATCCTAGAGGGCATACGACCTTCTTTGCTGCATATGTACTGTCGGGCAATTCGTTATCCTTTGGAAGCTTCTTCTTCAATATTTTCAGTAGCTTCTCAAATCCTTTGTCAGGCACAGCATTCTCTGCCTTCCACTGCAGCAATTCTAGTACGGTACCGAGCTTTGTGTTGCCATCTTCGCAATTGGGGTACAACCCTTTTTTCTGGTCCTCTAACATGCGGTCAAACTTCAGCTTCTCCTTTTGACTTTCGCATTGCGTCCGGCGGAGATCATCATCATCGGGCACATCGTTTGGTTCCTCTTGATCTTCAGCAGCTTCGCCCGTTGCAGCATCATCGTGCACATCGTCTGGTTCCTCTTGATCTTCAGTAGCATCACCGTATTCAGGGGGCACATAGTTGTCATCGTACTCTTCTTCTTCGCCGTCTTCCATCATAACCCTTATTTCTCCGTGTCTTGTCCAAACATTATAGTGTGGCATGAAACCCTTGTAAAGCAGGTGGGTGTGGAGGATTTTCCGGTCAGAGTAAGACTTCGTATTCCCACATATAGAGCATGGACAACACATAAAACCATTTTGCTTGTTTGCCTCAGCCACTTCGAGAAAATCATGCACGCCCTTAATGTACTCGGAGGTGTGTCTTGAACCATACATCCATTGCTGGTTCATCTGCATGCATTATATATAATTAAGTGTGTCAAAAATCATTACAGAACATCATGAATAGATAATTAAGTGACCAAATTAATAGAAGTTCATCATCACATTAAAACCAAAGTACATACATAGTTCTCATCTAACAACACAAAGCTCTGCAGAGCATCTAAATTAATTAAACCATACACTGAAACTATGTAAAACATTTCAATGCGAAAACAAATGCGATCATAATCGCAACCAATCTAACAACTGATCCAACGGCATAATGATACCAAGCCTCGGTATGAATGGCATATTTTTTAATCTTTCTAATCTTCAAGCGCATTGCATCCATCTTGATCTTGTGATCATCGACGACATCCGCAACATGCAACTCCAATATCATCTTCTCCTCCTCAATTTTTCTAATTTTTTCCTTCAACAAATTGTTTTCTTCTTCAACTAAATTTAACCTCTCGACAATAGGGTCAGTTGGAATTTCCGGTTCAACAACCTCCTAGATAAATAAAATCTATGTCACGTTGGTCGGCATAATTGTCATAAACAATAAATGAACCAATAGTTATGAAAAGATAATATATACCACATCTGAATCATAGACAGGACGAGGGCCGACGGGGGCGGATACCAAAACCATCGCACTATATAAGATGCAATAATAAAAGTAAGAAAATTATACAAGTATCTATATAAACATACAAGTAAGAGTTTTTTTTCCTTTCAGAAAGAAGATAAGAACAAGAGGCTCACCATGGTGGTGCCGGTGACGAGATCGGCGCGGGCGATCGACGGCGGTGAAGACAGGGACGAGACGTGACAGATCGCTAAACCTAGACAAATATTGAGAAAAATGGAGCTTGGAGGTGGAGCTTGGAGAGGAGAAAGCTTAAGTAGTGTGGCTCGGGCATTCCATCGAACACCTCGTGTGCATAGGAGGTGAGCTAGAGCACCACAAAGCTCTCTCCTCGCCGGCCACGAAAAATAGAGCAGTGAGAGTGCTCTGCTCGTGGGGTATATATAGGCAATTAATTGGTCCCGGTTCGTGGCTTGAACCGGGACTAAAGGGCAGCCTTTGGTCCCGGCTCAGGACACCAACCGGGACAAATGGTGGTGGGCCAGGAGCAAGGCACATTGGTCCCGGTTCGTCCCACCAACCGGGACCAAAAGGTCCAGACGAACCGGGACCAATGGCCCACGTGGCCCGGCCGGCCCCCGGGACTAACGAACCGGGTCAAATGCCCCCATTGGTCCCGGTTCTGGATTGAACCGGGACTAATGGGCTGACCCGGCCTGGACCAATGCCCCCTTTTCTACTAGTGAATCCGAAGCCGGTGATGGTCAGCAACCGGGCTCAAGGGACGGTGGTCGCCGAGATAAATAGTAACGAGTCCTGCTTCCATAGGGTGCATCACCGGACATTCCCCTACGTCAAGACGATGGAGCCACTAAGTATCTATTATGTTGCCAATAACTGATGCATAATTAGGATGTCTCTTTGTTCCAAAGAAAATAGTTCTCTTTTAGAGGTGCCTTGTTGCATTGTTTTCTTTTCCATTTTCTTCCTCCATATGCTATTAGTGTCTAAACGTCGTGTTTTATAATACTCGCTCCGTCCTAAATTACCCAAATTACTAGTAATTCGGGACGAACGTGTTTGTCCTTGATGAGAATAGTACTTCACTTTCGTTAACAATATGATTTACGATTTTTTTTACATCAAAATAATTTTTATTGCAAGGTGATCACCATACTATCTTTTACAAGAGTATCAATAATCTCTACGAGTGAATCTTCCGTCCAGCCCGCACACACGCTACTCACTATGCCTACCTTGTTCACATGGTCGCACCCTCCGAGTGGGTTCCATCCGAAGCCTCCGAGTGTTCCTCCAGTGAGTGTGCTAGTTGCATTGTGTGAAGTCCAGTGAGTGTGCTAGTTGAACCGTAACAATCTTGCGAACACGGAATCTATCAAGAGGGAAGGGACGGGGATGGAAGAGGTCAGCAAAATCATACGAGTTTCTGGGAGGAAGAGGTGCATTGGGATTGGTGAAGGACACGTGGCCTCCTTCAGTGTGGGTCTCACAAGATGGGAGAATAGACCCAGTCTCATAGAATGTTTTCCAAACAAACAACCCAATTTCTAGTTAGTTTTTTTTTGG
>NC_057798.1:756893225-756895234 GCF_018294505.1 Triticum aestivum | reverse complement strand
TTTAACGTGCTTTGTGTCTACTATGATTTTGAGTCCACCATTATGTTTTTTGTTCCTACGTGTTGTGTATTACATACTATTATCGAATATACTGTTCGCATATAGTTGTTGTGTATAGCGAGATTCCGTATTTGTTAAATTATATTCTGAACTTGTACTAGCACATATGCCCGTGCGTTGCAACGGAAGAAAAATAAATAGTTGTATATACAAATTTAACCAAAATATATAGCATATGCATGTATTGTAACAAATACAAAATAAATTCAAGATTTCATGTGGTATCCGAGAGTTACCTCTCACGGTGCACTACTGACTTCTAGCTCTCGGTTCACCACCTCTGCCTCGCCTTATCTTCACTTTGATGTGAAATTGTTGCGCAACCATGTAACAATCAAGATGCCAACGCTAATCATCAAAAGAGAAAAAAAATAAAGCAATTTAGATATGTTTATAAAACTGAGCTATACAGGTTTCACCAGATACAAACTACAAAATAGAAAAATAAAATTAAAAATGATCGAAATTTTATTACTGGATTTGCATGTTAACAAACTAATTTGGTTTCATTGGAAAAGAAACTTCTTTCGAAGTACAATTACTTAAGTTTATTGGACCCGGTCGATATTTACAAAGTAAAGTGACCCTCGTGACTATTGAAAAAACTTAGTAAGGATCTGAATGATCAATTATAGCAAGTCACGGTGAAGCACATGTTACTACAATTATAGCAAGTCGCGGTGAAGCACATGTTACTACAATAAGTACTTTAAGATATACGTAGTTTTCATCTATATCTATTAAATTCTGGAAGAACATAGATATGTTATCATGATTTTCTCTTAAAGTTATAATGAATTTTCATCCATGAAGTGATTTCAATCTGTGCTAACAGAATCTAGTCGGCATCTCTCCTTCCAATCTAGTAGTAGCACCGGACAACCCAGCCGCCGGCTTCCAAAAAGCTAGGGTTCCTCTTGCCTCCCGCCGGCACCGTCGCCGGTCTGCCCTGTCTCCGATGGCCTTAGGGCCATGGAGGCAAAGCGGATCTCAGCCCTTGCCGGTGGGAGGGCTCCATTTTTAGAATTTTTTTAAGTTTTGTTAGGGTTTGTGTCCTATTCAGGAAGGCGAAACGGCGGCAACTACCTGAAGATGGAATAAAGGTCTCCCCGCCTAGCCCCCGTTCCGATGATGCGTCTAGCATTGTCGGTGGGCGTGTGGAGGTGTGTCTCCGGCTGATCTGTCTCTGGTGGATTTGCTCGGATCTGTTCGTCGTTCGTCTATGTTCTTGTGTCTTCAGGTTGGATCCTTTTGATCTACACTCTTCATCGGCGGCGGTTGCTGTTCTGGTGCGTTGGTTTTATGGGGCCTTAGCACGACGACTTCCCGACTGTCTACTACAACAAGGTCTGCCCGGCTTCGGCGAGGGAGGGGCAATGACAGCGGCACGCCTTCGGCTCGCTTCAGTGCTTGTAGTCGTCGCCAGGTGGTTCACGAATCTGGATGTAATTTTTGTTATTTCTATTGCTCGTTGTACTACCATGATTGAAGATGAATAGATTAGAAGTTTTCCCAAAAAAAACCTAAAAACAACAATATTTTTCTCTTGAAAATTCTCTCTCAATGTCTCTCTTCATGCGACAGAGAGCAGCTAACGCCCACCCACATAAGGTCGAGCCCTGCAGCCCCGATCCCCACTCTCCTCTCACCCCGACCCCTAAAGAAAACTCTCCTCACCCCCCCTCGAACCTTCCTGCCCCGATCCTGATCAGATCAGGAGAACTCCAACGCCACCCCTATTCCCCGTATCGTGCTCGTCCCTTCCGGCTCCGGAGACGCCATGGATGTGCTCCAGCCTCCATTGACCTCGCTCGCCGGCGAGCCTGCTCGGCGCCCCTTCCTCTCCTCGTCGCTACATCCTCCCGCGACCACGCCTTCCTGCCACCCCATCGCTTGCTTCCGCTATCACTGGCAGCAGGCCACTCCGGCGAGTGCCTCTGCTCCACCCC
>NC_057798.1:756890719-756892891 GCF_018294505.1 Triticum aestivum | reverse complement strand
AGGCCACTCCGGCGAGCGCCTCTGCTCCGCCCCGCTCCTTGCCTCTATGATGCCGCAGCGGGAACTCCTCCACCCATGACCGCCGGTCGCGCGTCACCAGCAGCAGGCTACTCCGGTGAGCACCTCTGCTCTGCCCCGCGCCTTGCCTCTGTGATGCCGCAGCGGGAACTCCTCCTCCCATGACCGCCCCACGCCTTGCCTCATTGAATCCGCTGTGGGAACCTCCTCCTCCCGTCACCACCGGCCGCGCGTCACCAGCAGCTTGCCGCCTCCAAGTCCACCACATGGCCACAGACGGCCTCCTCTGCTTCCCTGCTCCTCTCTGACCCGGCCCGATCCAACCTCCGGCAACCACCACCAGGCCCCCACCCGACCCGGCCATTTTTTTATATGTTTGTTGATCCTCAAACTGGCATGCTGATTTGCAAGCAACTCAACAGGGTATAAAAATTGTTATAACTTCATGAAAAATGTGAGGTGCAACTATTTTAATCATGGAGGGTTGCAACCCTCGGGACAACAGATTCAAGTACTGAGAATGAACCGCATAAAGAATTAGAAGAGCAAATATGGTTGAGGGGATATGGAAGCCAAAGAACTAAGAGATCACGAGCTGACTAAAGAATACTTGATCGGAGCACCGTAAGAATATGGAGACGAATGAAGAGGCATCAATTCTGAATAATTGGAGAACAAAGCCGAAAGCCTAGAACGAAGAAGTCTTCTGAAAGGATGGCCTCCGAATGAAGGAAGAGAGGAAAAGTTTGAGCGAAAGATGAAAAGAACTTGAAAACTATCTTGGAGAAGGCATATGACTGATGGAACCCATACTTACGTCACACTTTGAGAAGGATTTGAGAATAACTCCGGAATAATTAGAAGAGTTGTTATGGCGTTGCTAGAAGGAGGGCGCGAGGGGGCCGGCCGGGGGACTTTTTGCCCACGGCCGGGCAAGAGGGAAGGGATTTCTTTCTTAATTCTTGCTCGATTAGATTGATACATCTCCTCTCTTTATATAGAGAGGTTTACTTGACTCCCAAGCAAGGCTTACTTGACCCCTAAGCAAGCAACCCTTATCTCTAATTAACCCTAAGACTAATGTGCCCATTAGGCCCATTACATACTCTAACACTACACCCCACCTGGACATGCAGATTGTCCTCGAGCTGCAGCCAAACCAAATTATAACCATGTCTCGACGCAACACAAACCTAACACCTAAAAACAAGCCTTTTACATATCGGCTTGTTTTATTATTCTCAACCTGAAATGGACTGGGACGCTTTATTTTGGACCCCTTAACAAAAAGTGGACACCATCCGCACGTCGGACGTGCACGTGTACAACCACCTGGATCCCATGGACACCACCTGGACCAAAGGAATGCATGTGTATGACCACCTGGAAGTGGTCGCAAGAGTGACCAGCAGAGGCGCCCTCGCGGTGGCCGGTGGCGGAATGTAGTGGTGCTACGCGGTGCGCTGCTGTCAATGACACCATGCCTTCTCCCTGCCGGACGGCTGTTGGTTTGCATCGCACAAGGAAGAGTGGAGGGCTTGCGATGGAGAATGACGAGGGGGGTGCGCCCCCCAACCGCCGATGTCGCAGACTTTGAGGTCGCTGCCCGTGGGGAAAGCAGCATTGCCCGCTGCCCGTGGGGGAAACCGCATGCCCAAGATCCCTGACGCAGCAGATGAGATCGAGGTCCTTTGCGCAGAGAAGGGCAACTTGGAGGAGCGGCAGCTGCAGACCACGCATCTCCCGCACACGCCGACGCGCTAGGAGGCCGCGCGTAGCAGCCTGCAGCCTCACCGCGACCGACACGTGGCGGATAGCGATCCAAGACGGAAACGGTGACGGCGACATCGGGGACTGGACTTGGTGAAGTGGGACTCCCATCGGTGTGCTCGATGCGGGACTGGAGCTGACCGGCGGTGGCTGCTGCAGCTGCGGTGACGCACCGGGCAGCAGCTGCGGCAGAGCGCCGGGAGCGGTGGAGGCCGCCAGGAGCGGCGTCTGCCATTGCAGCCAGGGCTGGGCGGTGGTGGCGATGGATGGCAGCTGCAGCGGCTGCTGCAGTGGCCCGGCGAGCGCGGTGAAGGCCGCCTGGTGCGGCGGCTACCACGACGGCCGCAGCGGCGCGGGGGCGGCGATGGGCGCTGGAGGCGCGGC
>NC_057798.1:756872120-756890384 GCF_018294505.1 Triticum aestivum | reverse complement strand
TGCAGCTTCCCAGCGAACGCCGCGGAGGCCCTGGATGCGGCGAGTACCACGGCAGGGGCGGTGGCTTGGTGGCGGCGGTCGGTGGCAGGGGCGGCGGCGGCCCGTAGTGGCTGGCCAGGTACAGGCGGATCCCCTGGACGGCTGTGACGAGGTCGTTGAGGACCCCGATGATCTCCTTCGGGGTGTAGGCGGCGGCCGGTGGCGCGGTGGAGGGCACCGGCATCTGGGCGATGGCGGCGCGGGAGGATGCGACCAGCGGCGCGGACGGGGAGGGCAGCGATGCGGTGTAGATGGTCAGCGGTGCGGTGGTGATGGTCGGCAGCGGAAGCGATGGGGTGGACGACGGCGAAGACATGATCGGAACTGAGCTACCTGATACCAAATTGTTATGACGATGTTAGAATGAGGGCGCGAGAGGGCCGTCCGGGGGACTTTTTTCCCACGGCCGGGCAAGAGGGAAGGGATTTCCTTCTTAATTCTTACTTGATTAGATTGATACATCTCCTCTCTTTATATAAAGAGGTTTACTTGACTCCCAAACAAGGCTTATTTGACCCCTATGCAAGGGACCCTTATCTCTACTCCTATAAAAAAACTAAGTTGGTGGTGATGTTGTGCCTGCCATCCATCATTTTCGACCATCGGATCAATATCCGACGCAGGGGAGGTAACCCCACCTCACATTTGCAAAAGAACCCTTGTTCTCCTATCCTACTCCATCCATCGCCACCTCATCTAACCAGGCAACCAGAGGCACTGGATCCTTCTCGAAAGGGGATAAAACAAAGGAAAGGAAATGGGCAGCAGCCGCTGGCTGCCGCTCACACGCCGCCGATGCCGGTCGCTCCAAACACCTCTCCTCTCTTCCACAGCAGCCCCGCCACACACTGCCACCTCCATTTCCACCCTCCTCCCCATTGTCACCTCTCCCCTATCCCGTCTCCTTTGACGTCAACACCGGCATTTACGCCGTCGGCGCTATCCACCCCCAAGTCTGTGACGCCCCTTCTGCCTCCTTGTCTAAGGCAGCAGCCCCTCATCCCACCACGTCCCTCTACCACTTCTCCTCTAACGCCGACATCGGCACGTATGCCAGCGATGTCGTTGACCCCTCGATTCCGCGACAAATCTAATGCAGCAGCCCCGCCGCCCCACGACCTTCCCGCCGATGCGCTCCACGTTCGTTAATTCGAGTATGAGATGCTCCCGAGGACCTCTACGCCGTTTGCAAATGGAGCGTCACCCACGACTTCCGCACCCTCGTCCTCCTCCAGTCGACTCCATCTTGGATGGCTAATTGTTGACACACGAACACGTCACGTGTACCCTCGACGCCGGGGGTGATGCACCGCAGCTCACGTCGAAGGAGGCCCGACCGACAGCGCGATACGCAAGACAGTCGACGAGCGCTTTTGCAGGCCCGAAACCCCACGCCCCCGGGAGAGACCCCGTCAGGGAGTGCGGCGGTTATGGGCTGCCCTAGGTAGATTCGCTCGCCCCTAGATCCTCGAGATTCGCAACTCTCAAACACGAAGAACAACGAAGAACGAGAGAAAAAAACGGTGGAGAGATAAAACGTAGATGAAAAAGTAGTATATTGATTTGTTCGATTGTGTGTTGTTCAATCGGCCGTCACCCCCAACATATATAAGAGGCGGCTGGACTTCCCGTACAAGTAAAGGATTCATCTAGGCTTTCCTTACCAGAAAAATTACATCAATTCGCGTCCTAGAGTCCTAGTTCTATTCCAACTCGGATTCAGTCTGAATCTGGCCCAAACTATGTCTTCCTTCTTGTGCGGGCCGCCGAGCTTGCATATGATCTCCGATCAAGACGGCCCAGATATCAAACTTGTGCGCCTCGATGATACGAACAACTCTCATGTTGATTACTTTTTCAAATAAGGCCATCTTGAATACTCCTCGAGGTCATCTTTACCTTCCAGTCGGACTCGGTCTTGCAGTAGACTGGATTATCCGAGTCTCGTAGTGAACTTGTAGGCCATATACTATCTCTGATGATGATGACTCCAAAACCAAAGTTTATCGTCTCAATGATATGCATAACTTTTGTATTGAACACTTCTTCATCCGAGGTCATCTTGATAAACTTTCGGGCACATGTTCAGTTTCACTCGGATTCGAGCTCATCCACTCGGATATTAGAGACTTTCACTCGGACCATCCGACTGGACTTTTTCACTCGGAAAACAATCTTTCACTCGGATGACTATATTTTTATTCGGATAATAATAAGTTCATCCACTCGACCGGTAATTTTCACTCGACCGGTAAATTTTCACTCGGATGATAAGCTTTTTATCTCTACGAGTGAATCTTCCGTCCAGCCCGCACACACGCTACTTGCTATGCCTACCTTGTTCACATAGTCGCACCCTCCGAGTGGGTTCCATCCGAAGCCTCCGAGTGTTCCTCCAATGAGTGTGCTAGTTGCACGGTGTGAAGTCCAGTGACAGTGAGTGTGCTAGTTGAACCATAACAATCTTGCGAACACGGAATCTATCAAGAGGGAAGGGACGGGGATGGATCTCTAGTCATAGATGAGAGGTCAGCAAAATCATACGAGTTTCTGGGAGGAAGAGGTGCATTTGGATTGGTGAAGGACACGTGGCGTTCTTCAGTGTGGGTCTCACAAGATGGGAGAATAGACGCGGTCTCATAGAATGTTTTCCAAATAAACAACCCAATTTATAGTTAGTTTTTTTTGGATGGGTGGTTTTTGGCTAGAGATGGCATATCTCTTCTCTATCTCTTATGACTAAGAAATCCTAAACTATGGATTATTTTAATGTGCTTTGTGTCTACTATGATTTTGAGTCTACCATTATGTTTTTTGTTTCTACGCGTGGTGTGTTACATACTATTATCCAATATACTGTCAGAATATAGTTGTTGTGTATAGCGAGATTCCGTATTTGTTAAACTATATTTTGAACTTGTATATGAAAGAAATTGCATTTCTAATTTCTATGTTATATATACATATAGCCAAATTTCAAAAATCGTTAACCTGGAGTCATTTTGGCTCTCTTTCACTACAGCTGCAACGAAGTTGCCTTATCCACCGAGGTCAAAAATGAAGAAGTTTTTTTTTTGAGGATCCCAAAAAAAATGAAGAAGCTTCATGGATGGTGACTTGGTGAGCTATCACAATTTTTTTTAAAGAAGCTTGTTGAAAAAAACTGCTTACTCATCCTGATTTTTCTTTCTTTCTGTTTTTGTTGTTTCAACGAAGCTGCACCTGACGTCAAAGAAAAAAACGAAGCTGCACCTTTGGGGACCAAGACTGTTCCGTCCAAAACTGCGCCGAAAACACAGCAAACATGGCACGCAACATATAGTTCCATAACGAACAAGGAACTTCACTCGCAAAAAAAAACGAACAAGGAACTTACCACTAAAAAAGAAAGAGAACTTGACATCCAAGTCGGACTCGAACCCGGCCGGTCCCTCCGGTTATATGGAAACGAAAACGGCGCATGGCATTGCTGTGGGTCAACCGGAAGAAACAGAGCCCATGGCCATGGACGACGCGGCGGGATGTTGCGACTTGACCACGGACGTCCTGGTGGAGATCTTGCTACGGCGCCGAGCTCCCGGCGCCGGGCCCGCCTCGTGTGCCGGCACTGGCGCGACGTCATCGGCGAGCACACCACGGAGATGCGGAGCCGCGCCAAGGCCCTCCTCTGGTGGAACGCCATCGCCTACGTCATCGACGACCTGTCCTCGTCGTCCACGGGGAGCTGCAGAGAGCTGTGGAGGAGCGACGGCCGCTCTAAGCTAGTCGGCACCTGCAACGGGCTCCTCTGCCTTTGCAACAACAAGGAGGTGACAGGTGGCGCCATCACCCTGGTCAACCCGGCCACCAGCGAGACGTTGCACCTCCCGGAGCTGCCGTGCGCCAGCCTGTTCATCGGGAGGGACCTCTGGAATTACTGGGACGAGGCCTACAGCTTCGCGTACCACCCGACGTCGGGGCGGTACAAGGTGGTGCACGTTCCATGCAGCTTCGGCCACGTGTATGAGTTCAAGGGCGTGCGTGTGCTCACGCGGGGGGAGACGGCATGCCGAGAGGTGCCGGTCAGCCTTGACGCTGGAATCGTAAGCATCGACGGCATAACACACTGGGTCACGGAGGGTGCGGCCCCGAGGGTCGTGTCGTTTGACCTCGACGACGAGCGCATCATTTCCCTCACAGACCTCCCTGCACAGGCACCATGCAGCCGGGCCTGATCATTACCGCCTAACTGAGGTACATGGAAGGCTGGGCATTGTCATCCGTGACCTCTCTGTAACCACCGAGGTGCGGATTATGGAGAAGGGACGCCGATGGAGCCGCCGGTACAGCCTTCGGAGGCAATGCCTTCCATGGCCTCATTTCATATACGGCGAGTACGTCCTAACACGAGAGGAGTCGTCATTGCATGGGCACCATAGAAGGAAAGGCCCGTCATTGTTCGGCGAGGTGGTGCAGGTTGGCCAGTGGGATCACGGGATCACGGGATGTTAGTTGCAAATATGAAGGGTGCTAATTTCTACAGTCAGTGCCGGACATTTGCCTACGTCGAAACAACAGAGCCACTAAGTGCTTATGAGGCCAATAAATATTAATTTGTGTGATTAGAATGTTTGTTTGTTCAAGGATTTAGTTATTTCTCCATATATAAGCTAAACCAAGTAGGCATTTGGTTCCCCCGAGACATGTAGGGATTTAATACAAGCCAAAAGCCATCTTTTCACCCATAATATATAGTATTATACATTCCGGATATCTAACAAAATATCATTGTTAAGAAATCGTTTTTTTTCGTTAACTGGTAGCTGCTCGGTTGGCTGGCGAGTAGGGAATTAATAGGCTAATCGGCAAGTTAATTGGCCATTTAATCAATTAATCGGATGATTTATCGGTTTATCGACTACTCGGTGACTCTATGAGTAGGGATTAATTGGCAAGTTAACTGGATAATCGGATGAATTCTTGAACAGGGCAAAATATATAGGAAAGGAGATCTGAATGTAGGCAATGATGTTACCTAAGAACCTATTGATGTTTCAGAAGAAAAAAAATGTCTATATTTTCTTTATTTATCCGTGTCTGCCTTTTTGGCAGCCTAGTGTATGCAATGTGTGGTGACATAGTATCTGTGTCTCTTATGAGTTGAGACATTTCAATTCTATGAAGAAAATATGGAAGAAAGAGCGTGGATTTCTGCTAGCATTATTAGCGTAAGACCTGTATATCTCCATCACAAAGTGTGACTGTTTTTTCCTTCGTTAAGAGGGACAAAAAGATAGATTAATGCAATGTTATTCATTTATTTCTTTTTCGGGACAAAATCATCTCAACTACTAATAAACAATCAAACATAAACTTCTCTAAACGCATCCCACAAATATACACGGACCCATTACCCTAGCAATGGAGAGAATTAAATGGAGTCTGGGCTTCACTAATGGGGTGGCAGTGGATTGTGTGGGTAGGAGTGGAGGATTAGCTCTATGGTGGAAAGACCATGTTAATGTGACAATTAGGCCCTGGTGCCAGTACTATATTGACGCTGAGATCACTAGTGAGGGGAAAACCTTTAGGTTTATTGGAATCTATGGGGAGCCCCGGACAGAGCAACGTACAAAAACTTGGGATGCTTTACGCTACTTGAGGAGACAAGATAATTTACCGTGGCTCTGTGTGGGAGATTTTAATGAGATACTATTCCAAACCGAGCAACGAGGAGGAAACCCGAGAAACTCTGATCAAATGGAAGCGTTCAGAGAATGCCTAGCTGACTGCGGCTTGGCGGACTTGGGTTTCACCGGGTACCCGTTCACATGGGATAATAAACAAGACCTGAATAGCAATATACAAGTGAGGCTGGATCGTGCGACCTGTACTGATGAGTTTCTACAAGTGTTCCTGGGGACAGGAGTGGAACATGTGCTAACAGAGGAGTCGGATCATGCTGCCATAGTGGTCAGAGCCGCTGCGTCACTGGACGTTGGCGCAAGGAGGGGGCCGAGGATTTTCCGTTTTGAGGAGGCATGGACTCGCCATGAAGATTATGATGATATGATTATGCAGACATGGCAGGAAGTCAACCAGCAGCTTGGACCGCATGCAGACATGAGTAAAAAGATGCAGGCCATGTCCAAGGCGTTGAACAAGTGGTGCAGGGAGTTATTTGGCTCCTTACGGAAGCAAATTGCCAGGCTTAAGGTGCAATTAAAGGAGGCCAAAGAACGCTCGTTACGGACTGGTTATTTCCAGGAGGTTAAGGATGTGGAGGGCCAGCTTCATGATTTGTACGAGAAGGAAGAAATCTATTACCGCCAAAGGTCTAGAATTGACTGGTTACAGTGGGGCGATCAGAATACTAAGTACTTCCAGAATCGCGCTTCTCATAGGAAAAGGAAGAATACTGTCAAGGCCTTGATCAGAGATGATGGAACAAGGGTTTCGTCTGACGAAGAGATGCGACGGGAGGCTGCAAGTTTCTATGAAAACTTGTTCAGATCCGAGGGGTCAGAGGGTGCGGATTTGCTACTGCAACATATTCACCCAGCGATCTCGGCCGAGATGAATGCAAAACTCACTGCTGATATTACAGATGCTGAGATAGAGACTGCTCTGTTTCAAATGGGACCAACTAAGGCCCCAGGGTCGGATGGTTTTCCGGCGTTGTTCTACCAGCGACACTGGTCGCTAGTAAGGAATGATGTTTGTGATGCAGTGAGGTCTTTCCTCAAGGGTTTATCAAGACCTGAGAGTTTCAACGACACGGTAATTGTGATGATCCCAAAGGTCAACTCACCGGAGTTGATGTCACAATTCCGTCCAATAAGCTTGTGCAATGTGTTGTATAAGATAGCCACTAAGGTCCTTGCTAACAGATTAAAAGAGATCCTTCCGGTGTTGATTTCAGAAGAGCAAAGCGCATTTGTCCCAGGGAGACTTATCTCAGACAACATTCTTGTGGCGTATGAGTGTGTCCATGCGATCCGGAAGAGAAAAAGGAGGAAACCTTGTTGTGCGGTCAAGCTAGATATGATGAAGGCCTATGATAGGGTAGAGTGGGTGTTTTTGGAGAGGATGATGGAGAGGTTCGGTTTTGCGGCAGAGTGGGTACAAATGATCATGAGATGTGTGACGTCTGCGAGGTTTTCAGTGAAGCTCAATGGTGGGATATCGCACACTTTTTTACCCTCCAGAGGCCTAAGACAGGGTGAACCTTTGTCATGGTACCTTTTTTTGTTCTGTGTGGAGGGTTTCTCGGCATTAATCAAAAACGCGCAGCGGCTGGGTGACATAAAAGGGATATCTTTTGGGAGCACTGGCCCCATAGTAACCCATCTGCTGTTTGCGGACGATAGTATTGTGTTCCTAGAAGGCTCAGAGAGAAACTTTCAAGCACTCAAATCCATCTTGCATGACTATGAAGTGGCCTCGGGACAGAAAGTAAATATGCAAAAATCTTCTATTTACTTTGGGAAAGGTAGTACCAATGAGAACAAGGAACATTTGAAGGAGGTCATGGGCATCCAATCCGAAGCGTTAAGTGAAAAATATTTGGGCCTACCAACTGTGGTGGGAAGAGCCAAAGATGGGACATTTAAATACGTTCGAGAGAGTGCTAAAGGAAAGGTTACGGGATGGAAAGGGCAAGGATTGTCAAAAAAGGCCAGGGAGGTGCTGGTCAAGTCGGGGCTCCAATCAACCCCAACTTTCACCATGAGTTGCTTCCAACTCTCCAAGAAAATATGCGGGAATCTGACATCTATCTCTTCAAACTTTTGGTGGGGTGAAGCAAATGGTGAAAAAAAGGTTCATTGGATTGCATGGAAGAAAATGTGTGTTAGTAAGCAAGATGGAGGTATGTGCTTTCGTGATATGGAGGCGTTTAATCAAGCTTTGCTTGCAAAACAGGCATGGAGGATCCTACAAGTCCCCTCCTCTCTCTGCTCAAGGGTACTTAAGGCTAGATATTTCACTGATGGTTCTATTCTTAGCGCAACCTGTCCGAATGGTACCTCATTCACTTTCAGAAGTATCTTGTATGGACGAGATTTGCTGCTTGATGGTTTAGTTTGGAGAGTAGGCGATGGCTCATCTATCCGAATTCATCATGATAACTGGATACCGCGCAAAGGATACCTCCGGCCACTGGGCCAAGTATATGTGCAAGGTATGACGCGTGTTAGCGATTTACTGAATGAGGAGGGTGATGCATGGGATAAAGCTAAACTGGAGACCATGTTTACACCGGATGATATTCAGGATATTCTGCAAATTTGTGTGGGTGGACAGAGCTCTGTAGATTTCCCTGCTTGGAACTTTACAAAAAATGGTGATTTTACTGTAAAATCTGCATATCATCTATGTATGGAGAAGAAAAGGGCGAGAGCAGGACAGCCGGGCTCTTCGTCATCCACCGCGACCCACCAAAGTTGGCTCTCGCTGTGGGGATCCAAAGCTCCTGGCAAAGCGCTGATCCACATTTGGAGATTGATCAAGAATGGCCTGGCTGTGGGTTCGGAACTTCTGCGGCGACATATCAAGGCGGGCGTTTTTTGCCCTGCATGTGGGAGAGAAGAGACGCTATACCATCGGTTTTGGGCCTGCAGCCATTCGGCAAAGTTTTGGCAAGAGCTGGGCTCGGCATTGGGTGTAAGGGTGGCGATCCCACCTGTTTCTATGAGCACTCAGAGTTCGCTCGCGAAGTGGATTTTACAGTGGCTATCAGAGGCGTCGGATGAGAAAAGTCCATGATGATCCAGGGCATCTACGCTCTATGGTTAGCACGGAATGAAACGCGTGAAGGAAAGAAGATTGAGGACCCGGGGCAGATTGCAAAAGCGGTGGTTATGCGACTGGAGGAGTGGCACAGAGTAATGGGTGGCCATGTTTCTGTTGGAAGAAGCCAGCTGAATGATACTTGGAAAACCCCGGAGCAGGGTTGGCTGAAGGCCAATGTAGATGGAGCCATGCTGCGGTCGGGGTGGGAGGTGGAGGGGGCGTGATCTTCAGAGATGAACATGGAGCTTTTAGAGGTGCAGCGTCGGTGTTTTTCCCAGATACATGCAGCGCGGAGGTCGCTGAACTACTTGCATGTAGACGAGCAGTTCAGGAAGCTGTTCAAAGGGGAGTGCAGAAGTTGCACCTTGAAACGGACTGCCAGACTGTTGCTGGAATGCTCAACGAGAAGAAGCGGAATTTATCAGCTATGGGGCAAGTTGTAGAGGAAGTGAAATCAATGTGCAGTTTGCTAGCTGATTGCAAGATCACCTGGGTGAGGAGAACAGCGAATAGAGCTGCCCATGTGCTGGCTAAATTAGGAATAAGTAATAGGGCTTCGATGCTTTGGGACCTAGTTCCCCCTGACTGTATTCTAAGTATTGTTTCGGACGAGATCCTTTCCTTAGTTTAATAAAGTGAGAAGTGAAGTTCAAAAAGAAAAAAACGCTAGCCTTGATCTAATCCGTTTTCTTTGTGCACTTAGCAATTTATATTGACTAACCGTATTCCACCGAGAAGAATATGGTACTTCAAGTCCTACAATCACGGAAGGGAAAAAGCTGATCACAATCAGATCCTAATCTAACTACCCGCAGTCCCGCGCACGACGCACGCACCAGGCACGAGCAGCCGCCGATCCTCCTCTGGCGCACGTGAGAGATGCCAACCGCCCCGTTGCCCACGCGATCGATGCGAGCGCGGGCGCCGCCGCCTCCGCCACCGGTATTCACCATTCTGCCACAACGCCAAGACCTCATCTATTTCGCGCCACTGCCCATGCCGCCACCGCGACCTGCTGCTCGGCGGCCTCCCTCTCCGTGCCCTCCGTTGGCCACTCCGCCGCCGGCCATTCCCGTGCATCCCCAGGTAACGCAATAGGTGTAACAGTTGGTAGCCCTATATATCCATGTAGCTGCCGGATCTGTCAAATGGTTTGTGGTGTGTAGGGTACCGCTGGAGTTGGGGTGCTGCGGGGAATGTCGCCGCTGGCCGCTGCACGCCTGCATAGCGCGGTGGCTGCGACAAGGCTGACTTCGCGGCTTAGCACGGCGTCTCGGAGCTCCTGCTCTCTCTCTCTCTCTCTCTCTCTCTCTCAGGGTATCATCTGTCGCATATATGGCAGACTTTAACAACCAACCATCGATGAATCTGTTGTTTGTCTTTTCGTTTGGGTTAGAACTACGCCCGTTCATACCTTCCTTTTTTTTCTCACGTCATTAGTATAACTGCTTGCTTTAGCATGTTCAAGACTCTGATGCTGCTTGTTTGGTCCATGTCACTCTCTGGTCACTTTCCTGTAGATCATTCTGTGTAGTATTTATCCAAATATGTGTGATGTACCAAAGGGAAATGTTCAGCTCGCTCTTGATAGTTTGATCAATTAAAATGGAAAATAGGATATCCATGTGCACAAACTCTAAATTCCTCTAATTTTTACCAGAATAATGTCGTACGAGTATATAACAACATTTGGCTGGGTCCAGTGAGAGCACGAACATGACCACCCCAACTCCTTGATCAATCCATTTGTTAACGAAATAAGAATGTTCGGGAGAAGATGCGGCGTCACAAACAACTCAACATTCATCATTGTATAGTATAGCTAGCAAATCATTGTATATTATGATTTATACTTTTCTTCATATATAATACTACTATCTTTGGGAAAGGTAGAATAATTATTCCTCTGATTGGCTAAATTTCAATAAAAGTATTTTGGTTTGCAATTTTTGTAATCTGTGGCATTCTAAAGATTGCATATACAGTATTAGAGAAGAAATGGCTGGGATATTATTTTATTATCATTTGCCTTCTCAGCGTTAAATAATCACAGGTCTTTTGTTCTGTTGCCCTATGAAATTCATCTGACATTTTGAGCGGAGTCCTTTTATGGAAGACTTGCTAAGCTCATTGGTTTCAAGTATTGAGGAGCAGCCTCCTGCATGCGAGACCATAGATGACGAGGATGGTTCAGGCTAAATGTGTCATGAAAAGTTATGTTATATTATGTTCTACTGTCTTTTCTCAATTTGTTTTGTGTACAAAATTGCAGGGCCTGGAATGGATGCTCATGTGAGTTTTATGTATATTAGTTTTTCGTGCTCATGTTTGCTGCTCCATAATTTTTTCTTCCACACTTGCGTACGGATACCTTTGTTGAGTTACGACAACATTGGCATTACAACTATTTTTTTTGCTGTGAGTTTTTTTTTATGTAGTTCATTTTGATCTACCTCCATTTGCGTTGACCAAGCCAAACTAGGATAAAATCCCACAGGAAAAAGCACCAAGGACTTGTGCAGGGAGATTTCTTGGAGTGATGAAAAAAGTTTCTTATATATTCATGACAATGCATCTCACAGTTAATGGCATTTCTCATTTCCTTTGAGTACTAATCTTTTTCATTTTTCTGATTTCTACATGTGTCATGCAGCGAGCACAACAATTCTATTTAACTAATATAAAAGATTATGGTACTCTTTTCTTTTTATTATTTCTTGTCTCTATGGTTCACCCTTATGTGTTGCAGCTGCATGCAAGAATGCTACCATCTATTTGTAGCTTATTATGTGATCATCTATTTGTAGCTTATTATGCCTTAATATGTGCTGCGAACAGGAGATGCATTGCTAGGGGAAAGTAAAAATGCTCTTATCAAAATCATCTTTGTTATCTATATTACTACAAGGTTAATCCATTCAGATATCAATGCAAAGATGTCCATTATTGTTTTCAAATTTAATTTGCAACATGGACTACAGTGTAAGTACAATCATTGGACTCCTAATTATGTACATTATTAAGGTTAAGCGAGCTAGAGAATTGAGAACTTTTTTATGTTTGTCATTACCGTATATTGCATACACTTGTCATCCGCTCTTATGTGGAAAAGTGTTGCATGTATATTATGACGGTTCTATAAAACTTTTTTTACAAACAAATAAATTGCCTTGGCCTTTTGGTCTTTGGTTGTTGATGAACGTGAGATGATGGATGTTGCATCATGGGCATTTTATTGGGATCAAATCTTGCATTTATGTGAGCGATGATACTCAGCCTTGACAAAATAGCAGATCTAAAGATTAAGGGCCATTTGCATTTCTGCCCCTAACTCGAACCACCTACTCAGATTTGCCCTAATTTCAAAGCATGCTCAAATTTGCCCCTCTGCCGTTAAGCCACTACTCAGAAATGCCCTTCCAGTCAAAGGCCTTTGACCGTCAAAGGCCCATGTGTACTGTAGCAGACGGAAAATGCTACAGTATTGGACGGAAAGTGCTACAATACTGTACGGAAGGGCATTTCTGAGTAGTGACTTAACGGCAGAGGGGCAAATTTGAGCATGCTTCAAAGTTAGGGGCAAATCTGAGTAGTGGGTTCGAGTTAGGGGCACAGATGTAAATGTCCCAAAGATTAATGGTTTTGTCAAAGAAAGAAAAGTTTGACTTTTGAAATAAAAAGTACACTTGTAAAAATACATGCTGAGGGAGAATTAAATTAGTTTTTTATGCATTTGAATTCTCGCATCCAGTATTAATTTTCGTCAAAATGTGCGTTGCACGTGCACACTTACTAGTTTCTTTAGTAAACTTCCCGGGTTGTCATCATCTATACCGGTGTAAAAAAACATGAGATATTTGATCCACTTAATCCAGACTATCCATAAAATAAAAATCCAGACCATCCAAAAGTTGATCTAATGGATGATTAAATAAAGGAGCAACATGCATTTTTTGTTCTCAATCTATTGTGAAAGACCCAACAAATAAATTTAGTTCCTCAACTCTAATAGTACCAAACTCTTGGTCACTTTCATAGATTTGGCACAAAAAATGGAAGCCTTCTAAATTTTACCATAGTCCACGTTATGCAACTTTATGATCCTAAAATCTTAAGTAATTTCACTACAATGATTTTCCATTTATGTTTGCAAATGAACCTATTTTCTATCTCTCTCTCTCTCTTTTTGTTTGCGCTAACTAGGTCGCCACATGTGTGAAACTACAGTCAACATATCTTTAGTAACCTCATCTACTGAATAAGAAAATAGTCAAGATAACAAAAGAAAAATAGTGGAATAATAAAAGAAATCCATACGGTGATATACTGAAGGGACTAATAATTTCTGTTAGAGTTGAGAGATGAAACTTACACCTACAATAGTTCAGTGGCCAGTTTTTCTCTTCACAAAAATAAAAGTTTGAACGTGATACTACGAGCTTGCTATCACCAATGATTAAGAATATTCTTCGGAGTTGGTTCTTGGCAACTTGTTGTAGCTTTCTTGTATGTCCAAAATCCTGAAACTGCATATGGTTTATGTGCTTTGAGTCTCTTATGATTCCGCATTCACCATTGTGTTAGGTTCTCACATGTTCAGCGATCTACAACAGTTCGTGTAATTCACATCTAGATGTTTTCTAAAGATGTCATATCTAAGCTCCCACAAATATATATTGCAGCAATAAGAAACAAAAAAGACTAGAACAAAAACAAATAGACCATAAACAGAATGGGCATCAGCTTAGATGCAACATAGTGACATAACTATGTTAAATCTAGATGTGTCCTAGACAGACCCATCTACAATACTGCCTGCATGAAGTCCTTGTTTACATAGTTCCATTTACTTCTTTTTTGCGGGCGAAGAACTATTTACTTTTAGGCTGTATTTGAACTGGTCTCATTTGTATTATGAGCTTCTACCATATTCATAGTTGAAATTTTCAAAATCTTAACACCAGGCGACATTATGGCTCCCTTTCTACAATAAAACTACCTGTCCTTAAGGAAATTTGTGTTGTTCGTTCCCAACAAATGACAGGTGACAAAGGTACAAACTGTTAGGATTTAATTAATTCTATTAATCCATACTTTTTCTAAAGGAGGCGGTTGCCTCGTGTCCCTTCGGAGACACCTCTTCGGAGGTTATATATGTGTAACCCATCATCAATGAGAACAAGGGATTTACTTTACTTCTGTGTCTCCCATCTTTCTCGTTTATTCTAAAAGGTTATCAGCACGATGCTCTAACCAGCTGAGCTAATAGGCCACAGGATCGCGCGACTCAGGCGCACAAAATCCATTGCCCATGGTAAAATCCGGCAGGCACCTCCCACGCGCGGTGCCCGCTGCCTTGCGGTGGTCGGCGTCACTGCTGTACCAGACGTCGGAGGAGCCCACACGAATTGCAGTGCCCTCGGCGGAGAGCGGCGGCAACTCCAGCGATTTTCAACTCCAGTGAACTCCATGAGAGGAAAATCAAAAGTGGAAGAAGAACTGAATCTGCGTGAAGCACCCCACAAATATCAGTGTCTTCATCTAATAGCTACGAACAAACAAGGTGCTAGTTTCCTAATTCTGTTCATGACTACAGAATATTTGCTTTACCACGAACAGGAAGCCACGAAGCAAATCACGGAGAAACTGACGGAGAAGAATATGTACGACGCCTTACTTCTTCTCCACAAGGACATTCGTCGTCGTGCGTATCTGTCCTATCGTTGGACCGCGGAGGTATGAAGATGATTGTGCGGCCGCAGCCTGCATCATCGCGGCGTGGCAGAGCCCACGACGGCGGCTACGTGGTCGCGTCGACCCGCCCTCCACCGGCGTCCGTGGCTCCGTCAGCAAGGGCCACGGCCCGGATCCTCGGTCCAAGGAGAGTCGTGGCCCCTGGTCGTGCCAGCCCGACGCGCCCCGCACCCGTCCGCCTGCTCTGCGACGCGCCCCACACCATGGCCGTGCGCCGCGCCGCCTCCCGTCTCCTGCACGCTGGCGGTTACGGGAGAAATCCCCATCAGGAACCGCTCTTGAGAGAAAAAGGAAGATAACCTTATCTCTTCGGCTGTTTTTACTCCAACCCTTGTGGTTTCTCATAATCACAGATGAGTTTCTGCAGTTCTTTGTTTAAGAGCATCATTGTTTTGCGATTGAAATTAAATTTTTCTCGCACAACAATATTGATTTGCGATTGAGAATTATTATTTTCTCGCAAAACAATCTCATTGCGATTGAGATTAATTTTCTCTCGCACAATATTAATTCACTCCACTGAATTATCATGCAACTTGATACAAGATCATCTCATTTCATTTGAGGTCTATACAATTCAAGTGTTCACTTGAGTGTCAAGTTTGCAACATCATTACTATTCATCACAATAGTAGTATATATCTATTGAGTACTGAGATGTATTCCAGATCTTAAGTTGATGTAATATTTTTCCACGTTTATCATGTGTCGAGATTTATTACGTCCATTTGCAATTGAGATTTTTAATCTCTTGCAAAGACAAATTCAGTACATCAGTACTGTTCTGCTGAGTACCAGATTTCTATCTGGGAATAATGGCATGTTCTATGTGTTTACCACATATCAAGTTCTCTTGAACATGTTTTTGCGATTGAGATCATCTTCTCTCGCAATATCAAACTTGCAAATTTTTGAATATTTCTCCCTCATTATATTTGAAATCATAAGGTAATGAGTTGGGATCTACTGCTCATTTGCAGACTATCCCCTCTTACTCTGAGGTCTACGCTTTGTCAAACTCGACAAGCGATTACCTTCAACGTGTATTCCTTATATCTAAATTGTAGCATACACAAGGTAATGGCCATGCAACCTATTACTATGAGATCTAAGTGATCTTCAATGTGTTATGTTCCCACAATTGAGGTTGAGCATTTTCAAGTTATACACTTGAGTCAAATTTTTGCATTCTTATTACAAAATCATGATGGTTTTTAATTTACTTCTTGTAAATTAATTATCTCTGGCTTGCCCCTATAAGTAATTGATGGCTAACAATTTGAGGCACTTGCCCTCAATGACCACAACTTACTTAAGCGGGTCATGGACATTAAGATCAGTCTTGCATCCCATGGGATAGCGCGTGCAATCCAAGACACGCCACCGGGATGCAAAGGACCTCAAGGGTAATGGTTTGAAACTCACTTCAAACCCTCAACCTGACACCATCAAGCTGTCACGAGACCCTATGAGCATGGAGAGCATGATGGTTGAATATGCATCAACCGACATGTTTGGAGACTATACATTTAGTCCCTTAGTCTCCTTAGTGATCTATTTATTTATGTCCATTTATGATGTTCTCATAAGAACATGATTATTGTTGTCATCATATATTGTATATCACAATATACTGTATCAGCACTTTGATACAAATACATTTGTATGTATTCTATATATCTGACAGTGATTTTCATATTGAGAATCTTCATGTCTATATATAGATTTCTACGGGAGTCAATCCGATGAAAAATGATATGTGCCTTGTGGACATATGCACCACAAACTTTATACTCAGGGAAGTCCAATTTTTCCACTCTCATTGAGAGAAAGGAGATATTTAAATCGCTGGACGCAATGAGGTATTTGTTGGCTCAACTCGAGTCATATTTACTATCCCTGTGGGTACTCGAGTAACATCGGGATGCTTTATTGCTTCCCAGGTTTAACTCGTACCCTACTATGAAGGTATCCGTCAAAAATAGTTTCCATAGCGAAATTTATGATGACAACAAAGAGAAATAACTTCTCTTTACCACATGCAACGGATATGGCAAGCACATTCTATGTGTATCATCTGGATTGTACTATACATACGACTCAACCCGTAGCACATGTTGTGTACGAGATAGTTTTCCAGAGTGTCTTATACATGACAAACTTGGCATACTCACCTTGGTCATCAAGACATTGGGTTGAAACAGAAACTATCAGCAATTCCAATAGTTTATGATTATTATGATGCTAAATTCTAACAACATTTCGATTTTATGTGCACTACAAGTGACACAGGGAAGCTAATTTTAAGGCTCGCACACCTTAAAGTCTACGCTGAACCACTCAGACTCCTTGAATGCATCAAGTTGAGGTAAGTAGCTCTTCCCGTCCATTGACTAGACTATTCAGGTCTTCCATGGTTCTAAAAGACATATCTCCATGATGGTCTTAAATGTGTGCTTTATTCACACGAAACCATTGGCTCATTATCCTGACATCGATTTCAAGCAAATCGAATGGATAACATTGCAGAATTCTCCTTGAGTGCCTTCTCTATGGCCCTTGGATTGAGTTTAGCAATTTGTCCTAAGGTCTAGACTCAAAATGGTTTGGTAGAATCCTATCCAAAGAGTTAAGCTCATTGCATTATCTTTACTTTGGAATTGCAACTTGCCAACTTTACGTTGGAGTCATGCAGTTTTACACGCTCATGACAGAACTGCATAATATTATTCCCCTCTATCTTTGATATGTGGATATCTATCAAGTATTTCCTATCTGCGGTAATTCGGTTGCATACCGATATCACCACCCCGACATACATCATTGGCCCCTCAACATATAGTTGGGATCTATGTGAGGAATAACTGTATTTCCGTCAATACCTCAAGCCCCCGCACGGGGAGTTATTCAAGGTCAGTATGCTGATTCAATGAGGAACATTTCCAGGCATTAGGGGGAATTTCAAGTACCATAAAGAATGCCAGAAAATTAGTGGAATGTTCAACACATTTCTGCCTCAAATCCACGTACTCAAAGATCTGAACCATGCGTTCAGAACATTTGCAACACGTTGCAAATAACCTGCCAGATTCATTTGCTGACTATAAAGATGTCACACAATCCTACAATCCTGCAAAATATGCCTGAAAGAGTGAAGGTACCAATAAGAATCACTTCACTCCCCGTTCAAAGCAACAGGGGGAGATGTATGGCAGAAGTACATCAGGATTCAGCTTCTCGCAAGCAAGGATATCAAGGCCTGTGAATCAGTAAATGCAAGTCAACTTCACGTTGACAGACACGTGATGGGTAGTATACACCCAGTGGACGGGAAACCTCCACCAACCCAGGTCATAGTGCACAAAATGACCGGCACATCGGAATACCCGACTCAATCGCATTGGGAAATCGCGAGCAGTCACCATGGGTAACGATATTTCCATCAACTATATATTGATATATAGATTCTGGAGAAACATAGAACCGGAAGTCTACAATTGTCGACATACTTTTCTCAGCTAGATTGAAAAACCTTTCAAGTGATTCAGATCCAAAGACCATGGCCATGGCAAAATGTGAACAACACTCGGACTGAACTCAAGCAAAGGGTATAATCTAGGTAGAAATGATCTTGCTCAAAAATGGAAAGGTATGCATAAGCAATACCTACACCAGTTTTCTTCTGGAAACAGAATTGAG
>NC_057798.1:756798882-756801941 GCF_018294505.1 Triticum aestivum | reverse complement strand
GATTTTATGTGCACTACAAGTGACACAGGGAAGCTAATTTTAAGGCTCGCACACCTTAAAGTCTACGCTGAACCACTCAGACTCCTTGAATGCATCAAGTTGAGGTAAGTAGCTCTTCCCGTCCATTGACTAGACTATTCAGGTCTTCCATGGTTCTAAAAGACATATCTCCATGATGGTCTTAAATGTGTGCTTTATTCACACGAAACCATTGGCTCATTATCCTGACATCGATTTCAAGCAAATCGAATGGATAACATTGCAGAATTCTCCTTGAGTGCCTTCTCTATGGCCCTTGGATTGAGTTTAGCAATTTGTCCTAAGGTCTAGACTCAAAATGGTTTGGTAGAATCCTATCCAAAGAGTTAAGCTCATTGCATTATCTTTACTTTGGAATTGCAACTTGCCAACTTTACGTTGGAGTCATGCAGTTTTACACGCTCATGACAGAACTGCATAATATTATTCCCCTCTATCTTTGATATGTGGATATCTATCAAGTATTTCCTATCTGCGGTAATTCGGTTGCATACCGATATCACCACCCCGACATACATCATTGGCCCCTCAACATATAGTTGGGATCTATGTGAGGAATAACTGTATTTCCGTCAATACCTCAAGCCCCCGCACGGGGAGTTATTCAAGGTCAGTATGCTGATTCAATGAGGAACATTTCCAGGCATTAGGGGGGATTTCAAGTACCATAAAGAATGCCAGGAAATTAGTGGAATGTTCAACACATTTCTGCCTCAAATCCACGTACTCAAAGATCTGAACCATGCGTTCAGAACATTTGCAACACGTTGCAAATAACCTGCCAGATTCATTTGCTGACTATAAAGGTGTCACACAATCCTACAATCCTGCAAAATATGCCTGAAAGAGTGAAGGTACCAATAAGAATCACTCCACTCCCCGTTCAAAGCAACAGGGGGAGATGTATGGCAGAAGTACATCAGGATTCAGCTTCTCGCAAGCAAGGATATCAAGGCCTGTGAATCAGTAAATGCAAGTCAACTTCACGTTGACAGACACGTGATGGGTAGTATACACCCAGTGGACGGGAAACCTCCACCAACCCAGGTCATAGTGCACAAAATGACCGGCACATCGGAATACCCGACTCAATCGCATTGGGAAATCGCGAGCAGTCACCATGGGTAACGATATTTCCATCAACTATATATTGATATATAGATTCTGGAGAAACATAGAACCGGAAGTCTACAATTGTCGACATACTTTTCTCAGCTAGATTGAAAAACCTTTCAAGTGATTCAGATCCAAAGACCATGGCCATGGCAAAATGTGAACAACACTCGGACTGAACTCAAGCAAAGGGTATAATCTAGGTAGAAATGATCTTGCTCAAAAATGGAAAGGTATGCATAAGCAATACCTACACCAGTTTTCTTCTGGAAACAGAATTGAGATCAATGAGGTGGTGAAACAAAGAGAAAGTATTGTAGCACAAGGGTTCACGTAGATACCCAACTATTCTCCGGAGGTGGAATCTCATTCCGATAACTTATATAATTGGCAGTACAAAATCGTCTATCTCTGCAGTTGATAGATGTAGTGATTACATATCCATGTGGATCACTAGATTCAGACATATATGATTGATTTCTGATGGAATCTCAATTCTGATTCGAAATACAAAATGCAACATACATTGTGTAAAAATCAGTAAGTCACCATACGACTTATTGTTGTCGGTATATATGGTACAACCGACTTAGTGAGTTCCTTATAGACAAGGATTACTCCTACAATGATGATTATCCATGTTTGTGTGTCTGCAATGATGACACATGTAATCATCTAAATGACGGAGTTTAAAATGAAGGATTTGGGTAAACCAAAATACCGCTCTTTATTGGAAATTGAGCACCTTCATTCATACATTATGGTATCTATGTTGTCTATATCCGTAATATATTGGAGAAATTCATTGTGGACAAATCTTATCCATCCATAACTCTTATGGTAGTTCATTCTCTAGACGTAGAGAAAGATCTATTTAGACCAAGAGATGATGGAAATGAGATATTGGGACTCGACGTTCCATATGCCATTGGATCGACCAAACACAATTGGTTGGTACTCAAGAATATCTTTCGATATCTCCAAGGCATGAAGCATCTTGTCCTGGTTTTTCAGTTTTGGAGAAATCTGAACACCAATATCATTGGATACACCGATCAGATCCCCACTATGTCAGATCGTAGACAAATTTAGTGTTCCTACTAGGTGTGGTAGCCCTCTCATGAAGAGTCTTTGAAACAGACCTCATGGCTACATCCACCAACCATTATCTCAACGATAATGTTTCTTGTGTTGCCAGAATACAAACAGGGTACATAATAAGCAATATCACTATATTGCATATCTTGCAAGTCAAATCATGCAACTGATTTGTTCACCAAGTCTCTACCAACTTTTATATTCCAGTAACGTGTAAATGGAATTGGTATATGACGACTTCAGAATATGCAAGAATCAAGGGGAGTATCTTCCTAAATTGTTCCTGTTCAATGCATCATATTATACTCTTTTTCCCTTCATGAGTTTACTTTACAGGTTCTCATAAAGGTTTTTAATGAGGTAATATCAACATGAGATCATATGTCATACTTTCTGTTTTCCCCACCGGGGTTTTTAGGAAAGTATATATGACATATTTATTATCCTCTAAACTCTATGGGTTCTCGGATTGAGTTAAAAGAGACAATAACCATTATATGTTGCATCATTTTCTCCTTATTTTTCCACTGGGATTGAAGGAGTTTTAGCAACATATGGAACACATATCTCCTCATATTTTTCCCACAGGGTTTTTGGAGGAGCTTCTCAAGATGATGATACTTATACTAACAAGCATGGATTAGGGGGAGTTTTAGGATTTAATTAACCCTATTAATCCATACTTTTCCTAAAGGAGGCGGTTGCCTCGTGTCCCTTCGGAGACACCCCTTCGGGGGTTATATATGTGTAACCCATCATCAATGAGAACAAGGGATTTACTTTACTTCTGTGTCTCCCGTCTTTCTCGT
>NC_057798.1:756797217-756797624 GCF_018294505.1 Triticum aestivum | reverse complement strand
AAATTTTCTATCTGAAAGAAATATATGTTCATTTCATTAAATAAAATGAAGTTACATAAAAAACTCCGGAAATACACCTGTACACGAGCAAAAAGATCCCTAAAAACTTAAAATTACAAACATCTCCTAGTGAACCCTAAACTACTCTCCAGCTCCTGAAACGCCGGCGGAGCTCGCCATACGCAAACTGGGGTTAATGCCTGTGCGTGGGAGACACCATTTTCGCAAGCATCTCTCCTTTAACCATCCTTCTGAAGGACACTCTGTCTCCATCGATGAAGAGTCCATGAACGTGTGCTACCTGTGTGTCAAGAAGCCCTAAGAACGGCTAAGAAAACAGAAAGGAAAAGCATGGGAAAATAAAAAAGAAACAGGGGAGAGAGACCTGGTGGCCTGGTTGAATCCTG
>NC_057798.1:756795824-756797060 GCF_018294505.1 Triticum aestivum | reverse complement strand
CGGTCCGATGCGGCAGAACTCGACCAGGCGCGCCGTCAGTGGAGGCTGAAGTGGGACCTCCCGCACCCCGTAGTCATCGCGCCCGACCCATCCAGCCTCTGCATGACCACGAGGCCACGAGGGACCTGCTCGCTCCTTGCAGCAGGATGGGCACCATCTGTAGCAATGTCGTCGGCGCCGCGTGCACTGCAGGTCCGGCGTCGCCGCCTGTGAGATGAGGCAAAGTCGCGGCGGCAGATGGTCGTTGCGCGATGCAGAGGGGAAGATGGGCGTGGATGAAGAGGTCGCGGCGGCTACCAACGCGGTGGTTGCGGGATGCAGAGGGGAGGATGGCCATGGATGGCGTGGTTGCGGCGGCTGCCACCCTTTTCCTTGCTAAAGTGGAGGCGGCCATGGATGGGTAAGGTGGAGGACTGGTGGCGGTGGGTGGAGGATCTGGAAGGGGCGACCGAGATCCACTTCCTCCCAGTGGAAGAGAAGCGGGCATCTCGTGGTGGACAGAAGAAAACACAAGCAAGAGGGGAGGTTTCCTTGCCGTTGGATCTCAGGGGAATAGACGGTTTGGACCTGCGATCTGTGGGATGCTTAGATCAACCAATCACAATGCAGCTTTGCCCTCACGCTGGATCGCCACTTCGGCTGGAAACTCTAGTGGGCCTCTGTTGATAGTGAGGCCGGCCACAAATTCATTTTTTCAGTTATTCAAATAACCAAATAAGGCATCCTTCTAGAGTAACTTTGAAAACCTAAAAAAAAGAGTAACTTTGAAAAAGAATTATCATATACTCCCTCCGTCCCGTAATATAAGAGCGTTTTTTTACATTAGTGTAGTGTCAAAAATGCTCTTTCATTACGGGGCGAAGGAAGTATATCACAATAAAATTTTAATATTCTACATGCAAGTTGTTTTGTGGGATATTCCATAAAATTGATTTCCGCGTGTCCGCTGAAACCAATTCCAGTTTGACCTACATATATATCAAGTAAGGTCGAAAACATTGCCGGTCGTTTCCTCTAGAAATGATATATTCTCACCGGTGTATCTTTGAGTGTAGAAAAAGCTTCATTGTCAAACGAGGTACCAACTAGAACTTTGCCATCAAACCCAAATCGTTCCTCGTCGAAACCATGGTTTTTCATCTAAGATGTTCCGGCTTTCATGCAGTGTATGTCATAAATTTTGTGAAACCTTTTCAACATTTTACTACAACCTCTGGAGGTTATATAATATGAGAG
>NC_057798.1:756794386-756795221 GCF_018294505.1 Triticum aestivum | reverse complement strand
AAAAATGCATGCTGTTATTGTTAGTAATTGTATGTTTTTCAAGAATACATGAATATACACAATAATTGTGGGTGCTTGTGGTCATGAGTGAAGGTACGTACTTTAAAAAATCACATAGTTTTTTTTAACAGTTCTGTTTACCTCTTCAAGTTAACTATATAATGAAATGTAATAAAGATTCAAATACACAATAAACACATTAATTGTGTACTAGTAATTATTTTGGACTTTTTTTACATTTATTTTTCAATGGGAAAAGTAAAAACGAATTTGAAAACTAAATATATGAAAACCAGGCAAAAAATATAACCATTTTATAAAAACACGTTGAACATGTTGTCATTTTTTTAATAGTTTGCAGTTTAGAAATACAATCATGATACACAATAATTGTGTGTGCTTGTGGTATGGAATGAATATATATAATCGACGTTACATTTCCTTTTTTTAAATCGACACAAATTTCAAAAAAGTTCATGTTTACCTCTTCAAGCTAAAATATAATGAGATTGAATAAACTATACAACAATTTTATTTGTTAAAAAGTAAATGTAAAAATAAAGATGAACTAGATAAAGTAAACTAAAATAAAAAACCAAGTAGAATATGCATTAAGAAAATCCTTAGAAGATACAATATGTATAAAAAAAGTAACATGCAGTACTGGCCAGCCCACGTGCTTGTGAGCGAGCGATATGTAGTCTTAAAAAAGGTACGTGCATTACCGCTAGTTGGTTTGTTAGCTTGCACGACTCTAACATAACATGTATTGTCCCTCAAAAAAATATAACATGTATTTAAAAAAAATAACATGTACTTCCCCTGTTCCTATGGA
>NC_057798.1:756732828-756794169 GCF_018294505.1 Triticum aestivum | reverse complement strand
GGAGTACGTCTTAGACTCGAATCTCCTCCTACACCCCAATTTTTGAAATTATTTTCTCTGTCATATACTGACATGTGGGACCTACAATTATACTATGCACTGACGTGAGTTGCATTAATATGTGTGATTATCTGTAAATAACTCCCGTATGAGTCACATTGTCAATCCAGTCATAAGCAGGCAGTTATGTGATTTTTTTAGGCAAAATTATGTGTATATACTTAAAGTAAAATGGTTAGATTCGGGAGGTTCTTTTTTCCTTTTAAAAATTATTTTAAAATTCTCGTGATGTTTCTTGTGTTCCCCTTGTATGGCCCACATGTCAGTCTGAATTAAACCATTTTATCGTAAGTATATGCACATAACTTGCGGCCGAGATTAAGGCTCTTTTTTTCTTTTTAAAATTCTTTCTTATTACTACATCCTTTTTCTTTTTCTTTTTTACTACTGCATCAGACTGACATATGGGCCATACAAGGGCAATGCAAGACACATCAGCACAAGTCATCTGTGATGGTTCGGACATTGTGTATAATAAAAAAAGGCTAGACGCAACTCCCCATTTTGTGACAGTTTCGGTGACGGTCACGCTGGGCCTGTCATAAGTGGGCTACCATTTTGGGGCCTAATCTCGCCTTGCTGATCCATGACGATTTCTGTGACGGTCCCCAAGGACGTCATGAGGAATCCGTCACAGATTAACAGGTTTCTTGTAGTGTCCTCCTCCTGCTCGACCTCATTCATGTAGACGAATATCTCCGCCTCCTCCGCAGCCTCTTGCGCCTCCATCTCCTGCCGGCGATGGCATCTTTCTTCCGTAGCTGACTCCGACAGAAGGGAATCGAGGATGGCATGTTGCTCCGCCTGCAGATCCCCGTCGCCAGCGTCCCCCACATCCTCCTCCTCCGGCCTGTCCCCCTCCTCCTCAAAGTCCTCCTCCTCATCGTCGCCGTCCTCCTCCTCAACCTCCTCCTGCTCTTCCAACTCCTCCTCTGGATCCACTGTATCCGGAGGTAGCCCCGCGGCGATCCGGGCTTCGCGCCTAGCCCGGATCTGCTCAAAGAGCTCGAGTCGGCGCTCCGCCGTCAGAAATGGCTCGCTCCTCACCAGGCGGCGTGGGGGCATGGCTACTAGGAGGACGGGTGGAGTGTAAAATGGTGGCGGCGGACAGGAGGAGGAAAATATGGATGGATGAAAGGGTTTCGGTGCCACTAGTCGACTTAAATAGCCGGGCAATGCACTACGTGGCCCGCCGGAGTTGCGCCACACGTCGCCACCGGTCCGACAGAGAAGACGAGCTTTGGACCGCCGGTTTTGAGGCGTTTCCATGCATGACCCCTTCGTCAGTCCGACGTGGTGGATGCGCCCGGATGCCACCATATCCTCCCCACATTTGGGCTGGATACGGAGGGTATAGTCAGACCGGGCGTTGAGACCCGTTCAAGGCTTTCGTCTGGTTAAAAAAATATGAACGGTCAGTGACCGGGCAGCCCGTCCAGACGTATGAGGCGCCCGGCAAATAATCCTATACGTGCGCAGGAACCAACGAGTCAAGCTATAGCTATATCCACCTGGGCCAAGAGAAAGCTGCCTATCTATCCCGGTTTTTCTTTCTTTCTTTGCATGTTCCCACCCAAAACTGCGCCAAAAACACAGCCAACTTGGCAGCCAAGAAGAGATACAGTTCCATATATCTTTCCCTACTAATAAAGCACGGAGTGCTTCTGCCCGTACGTCGTTGGCACTTTTGCAAAAAAGCCCCTCTATTTCTTAGTATTCAACCCGCGGTCCTTGTGCTAAAACAACCCGAAGCGTTACGTGAGATAAAAAAATAAAAAGGGGATCCTGCCTCCTCCGATCAGATCTCCACCTCCATCGCGCCGCCGTCCGCCACCGTGTGCCACTGGTCGCCGCCGCCCACCCGGCCGGTGCGCCCTACCCCATGTTCCCCAACACCCGCGGCCTTCCACCGCTGGCGACGCTCGACGCGGCGGCCACGGCGGCGCAGGCTTGCAAGGGGCGGCGGCCATGGCGGGGAGGCGCCACTGCGCTCGGGCACCGCATCAGGCGGCGGTAGCGAGGCGGGAGGCGCGAATGGAATGAAGAAGAAGAAAGTGGAGAGGCGGGGGCGGAGGCCGTGGCGGAGAGGCCGCGCTGCGCTCGGGGGCCGCATCAGGCGGCGGCAGCGAGGCGGGAGGTGCGCGCGGAGACGAAGGACGAGAAAATGGAGGCGCCGGGAGCGAGGACTTCGCCGGCGTCAAAGCCACTGCTGAGCGGGACGCAAGCCGTAGGGATGAGGGTAGAGGAAGAGCAGCTCACGGGGATGTGGAAGAGCAGGTCAGCGGGGTCGGAGGTGCTCGAAAGGTGATGAAATCGACCATGGCGGCCGGCGGGTCCGAGGTTGAAGACGCGGTCGATTCGGTCGTCTTGCGTTGTCCCGGCTCATGATCTTCCTCGGAGAGGGCGCGCGAGTCGTGGCGGAGCTCGTGGACACGTCGGTGCACCGAGATGCTGGCGGTGGCTATGCTAATGGTGTGAGGCGTGCACTGGTGCTCTCGGAGAAGCTCGAGATCGAGCAAGGCAGAGGGGAAAACAGAGCCACGAGAGAGGGGAAAGGACCACGGGGTCGTCCTCATCTCCTGGCCGAGGAGGTGGACTTGGTGGAGGCTTCGCCAACGCGAAGCAGGAGGACGCACTCTCAGGTCGTGCGGCCACCTTCTCCTATTGTTTCTCATCTCGGTTCCCCGCCGTCCAGTGATGCTTCAGCCGTCGACAACCAACGACTGCATGCACTCTTAGAGGTAAACCAACTAACGCACACCATGGTCGGGGTAACAGCGGAACCCTCTGTTCTTGATTCCTGTTATTAGTTCTCGTCAGCACATCAGCACCTCACCTCCGTTTGCATTGCAGCGTTTCTGCTATGCTTTTTCAGTACTTTTGTGTTATCTTTTCATTGGAGTGGAGAGAACTGATGATATGGCGTTCCTTTCATCTCTTTGTGTTGTATATTATGTGCTCAGTTGTTTTACAGATTAGTCAGAGATGTGAAATCCATGCTGATTATTCTCATTGTTATGCAAATTCATCTGTGTACTATAATTTCATGACATAGAAAGCCAAAATAAAAATAAAAATTGGAGGAATAGTGCTTCTGAATTTGGGGTTTAAATTTGTGCTGCAGGTTGTGTTGAGACTGAACCTCAACTCTCCAAGTGATTTGTGTTGCAGGTTGTATTGAGACTGAACCTCAACTTCCCAAGTGATTTTCAAAAGAACCCAAATCCTATTGCACGGAAGGTTGTCGAGGGTTTCAGACACAAAGGAGGCTTATAGCTCTGAACACCAAGTGCGTATGTAATTATTATTTAATGGAGCTATCTTTTTTGTTTTATGCAAAATATTTATGCATATTTTCTTCTGGGAGATTATAACACTTAACTTCAAGTGATTCAGGTCCAGAGCTTGCTGATGGTTTTAGGATGGTACCTTTGTAACTCGCAAGATTTAGAATAGAATAGGACTTTGCAGTACATGACCTAATGCAAAAAAAAAAGGTAGCAGATGCAACACTTAGTGGTATTTCACAAGCTTCTCTTATACAAGGCCTATAAGAAACTGTCCTTACATGGAAATAAAGGTAACACATGCAACTTGATGTCGTATCTCACAAGCATCTATATCTGGTCAATTATGCGTAGGCGATTTGTTTGCTTAGAAATAACATCAAATGTGAAATTCCTCTTCTACACCCGAGCTCAAATGAGCTCGGCATGAGCAGTAAATAAAAATATATTGAAAAGAAGTTCAAGAAAATATAATTTTTTATAGGAAATTTTGAAAAATGTTCTAAGAGCTTGCAATATTTCATCATGAAATCAGATTTGTTGAAGTCGTGGCAAAAAAAATCATTGCTCCAAAATGTTTTCGAAAGTAGCATTTTGGAGTATCAGTTTTTTCCGCGCCTTCCTGGAATGTGATTCCATGACGAATACTCAAAACATTTGTCAATCTTTATCATAGAAAAAATTCAGTTTTTTTATTATTATTGTACTGTTCACCCGAGCTCATTTGAGTTGGGGTTGACAAACTCTGCGTCCCATCAAATGACACGTCTCATAGTTGCAACTAATTTAAGAGGAAACATAGTGGGCCGCGTGGTTGAATTTATAGGGAACAATTATAGTGATGCAAGTATTTTCATCTAGCATGCTGCGAAGACCCTCATCACGACTTTCTGATATTGATTTGCTTTGGATATTTGCTCAAGAAATTGTGTTACTTCACTTGCATCTTCTTTCCCTCTCCCTCAAAAGGTTTAGACAATTAACCAATATCTCGTAATCTGTTGAAGTATAGTCCTTGCATCTTCTATATCATTTGTGACTAAGATTTGTACATTTAGCTTCTATTTTACAAATCAATCTCTAATTCAACATGTGGTTCAACAGAAATGTAATCATCACATACATTTTGTCTATATAGAAGAAATTATAGTCAAGCTGACTATAACTTGCTGGGACAAATGCATCACCCGAGGACGGGGATCAACTTCAGCAACAACTAAGCATCTTGTCTGTTTGACGAATGTTGTTTGCATATACAATTTTCACTAAGTTTAAAAAAAAATCCCCGTTGCAACGCACGGGCATTTGTGCTAGTATATATAACAAAGAAAGAACTTGACAACCAAGTCGGACTGGAACCCCCTCTGATCCGGTTATAGATTGAAACGAACACGGCACACGGCGTTGCGGTGGGGAAATCAGTCCGGCCGGAAGAAACATCACTCGCGGCCATGGACGATGCGGTCCGTTGGGACTTGCCCACGGACGTCCTGGTGGAGATCCTGCCGCGGCTGCCACCGAGCTCCCGGCGCCGTGTCCGTCTCGTCTGCCGGCTCTGGCGCCACATCATCGACGAGCACACCGCGGAGATGCAGAGCCGCGCCACGACCCTCATCTGGCACCCTTGGCGCGCCGTCGCCTGCGTGGTCGACGACCTGTCCTCGTCGTCCACGGGAAGCTGCAGGGAGCTGTGGAGGAGCGTCAGGGGCGTTCAGCTGGTCGGCACCTGCAACGGCCTTCTCTGCCTGTGCAACAACGAGGAGAAGCCAGGTGGCATTATCACCCTGGTCAACCCCGCAACTGGTGAGAGGCTGCACCTCCCACCGCTGCCATCCGCCGAAAAGTTCATCGGGAGCTTCCACTGGATGAATTGGCACGAAACGTACAACTTTGCGTACCAACCCATGTCGGGGCGGTACAAGATCGTGCAGCTTTGCGTTCCATGCAGCTTGGACCACGTGTGCGAGTTCAATGGTGTGCGTGTGCTCACGCTGGGGGAGACGTCACGGCGGGAGGTGGCGACCCTCCCTGAGGGCGGGGCGAGGTGCAACCTTGGAGCTGGCATTGTCAGCATCGACGACACAACACACTGGATCACACGGGGCTCCACCACGAGGGTCGTGTCATTTGACCTCAAGGACGAGCGCATCACTTCCACCACGGAGCTACCCACACGGGCGGCCGGGCCTTGTCGTTACCACCTGATGGAGGTCCACGGGAGGCTGGGCATTGTCATCCATGACCTCTCTGTCACGATTGAGGTGTGGATTATGGAGGAGGGACGGCGGTGGAGCCGCCGATACAGCTTCAGACGACAAAACCTACCACGGCCGCATTTTGTGTACGGCGAGTATGTTCTCACACGAGAGGAGTCATCATTGTATGGTCACTACAGAAAGAAAGGCCCATCATTGTCCGGTGAAGTGGTGCAAGTCGGCCACCGGGATCAGGGGACGCTGGTCGCGGAGATAAAGGGCGACTATTCCCACAGTCAGTATAGGACATTCGCCTACGTCGAAACAACTGAACCACTAAGTGTTTATGAGGCCAATATATATTAATTTATATGATTAGAATGTTTGTTTGTTCATGGAAATTTAGGGGGTGTTTGTTTCCAGGGACTTTTTGGTGTAGGGACTAGAAAAAGTCCCTAGCAAACCAAACAGGGTGGGACTTTTTTGGGACTTTTTGCTAAAAGTCCTTAGAAGCACCTCCTTAAGAGTCTTTTTCAAAAAGTCCCAGGGACTAGAAAAAGTCTTAGGACTAGAGAAACAAACACTACTTAGTTATTTCACCATAGGCAAACCAGGTGGGCATTTAGTTCCGTGAAAGTATTCTAGAAGCAAAAAATAGTTCCCTGGAAACATGTAGGAACATACCAAAAGCCTTCTTCTCAACCATAAATCAAGACCATCCATTTCTAAACCAAAAATCCAGACCATCCAAAAGTCGATCTAATGAATGATAAAGTAAAGGAGCAAAGTGCATTTTTGGTCGTCAATCTATTTTGACCAGAATTTTCTTTTCATAAAAATATAACTTTTAAGTAAAGGAGCAAAGTGATACTACAGGTTTGCTCTCACCGGTGATTAAGAACATTATATTCAAAAAAGAGCATTCGTTGGTTTTTGGCAATATGTTGTAGCCCTCTTTTATATCCAAAAAGAACTGCAGATTTTTTATGAGCTTTCAGTATATTATGATTCCACAGGATCTGTGATCTGCTACTGAATACTGTCTGCATGAAGTCCTTGCGATTTATAGAGATTTTGAACTGGTCTATAAATGACATTGTATGTTATGAACTTCTATCCCTAATTCCATATACATAGTTGGATGTTGAAAATCTTAAACCGGAAATTCTGGCTCCCTTTTACTAAGCTGCATTCGATACTGGAATTTTGTGTTTGCTCATTCCCAATAAATAACAAGTGACAAGTTTTTTTTTTGCGGGAAAACAAGTGACAAGTATAATCAAGTATTAATCCAGATTTTACAAAACTGTTGCCCGAGCCAAACTTCTGCGTATGCTTGTTTTCCTGAAACGTCTGCCGTAATCGTCATGGTCTCCAATTCCATCCAAAGTTCATCGATACTATATTTGACAGCACAGGAAATTCCAGATACGATAAAGGAAGAACTTGTGGTGGCCAAATTGGACTCTATCAGGTTAAACTGCAGCGGAGAACTATTTTTACTTTCCCTTTTCTCATTGATTGAAGACAACGGGGATCTACTAGGCAACGTCAACCGTGGTGGTGGTGGACACATACGGAAAAAAATTCTATGAGACCAGGTCTCACGAGTTAGCAGGTGAGACCCATCCTGATGAATGACACGTGGCATTCATAAATCACAAAGCATCATGATTTGTGAATGTCACATGTCATCCATCAGGGCGGGTCTCACCTGGTTTATATGAGACCTGGTCTCATATAATGTTTTTCCGGCACAGACGGGAGAAAACGGAAGAAGAGGAGAAACAACGCCCGCGGCCGATGGCCATTGGCGACTCTAGATGGTGGGACTTCTCCACCGACGTCCTGGTGGAGATCCTGCTGCGGCTGCCCCCGAGCTCCCGGCGCCGTTTCCGCCTCGTCTGTCGGCTTTGGCGCGACTTCATCAGCGAGCGCACAACCGAGATGCATAGTCGCACCATGGCCCTCATCAGGAACCCCTACGACTCCACCGCCTATGTTATTGATGACCTGTCATCATCGTCCACGGGGAGCGCCAGAGTGTTGTGGAGCGCCGGCAACGACACGGAGAGAGGCGTGCAGCCGGTCGGCACTTGCAATGGCCTCCTCTGCCTCTGCAACAACCAAGAGAGGCTCGGTGGCGCTCTTAGACTAGCCACAATGATGAGTAACATACACTAGTAACATACACATATTCCTAGGCTATGTTACTACCTTCATAGTGGGTAGTAACGTAAGTATGGTAACACGCAAAGCTTCATTTATTAGGTTATAGACTCATATTGCATTGAGAAATGTGATGTTACAGTAACTAGCTAAGTTATTATAATTACCTCTCTCCTCATTAACTCACTGCCACATAAGCAAATTTGCTGAGTTGGACTTGATGTTACTGCTGAAGTTACTTCCACTGTGGCTAGTCTTACCCTAGTCAACCCGGCAACTGGCGAGGCGCTAGCACTTCCCCCAATGCCGTACGTCGGCCTCTTCTCTGAGAGCTCTCACTTGCGGAACTGGAACGAGACTTACACCTTCGCGCACCATCCGACGTCCGGGCGGTACAAGCTGTTGCGCGTCCCCTGCATTTTCGACCGGGTGTTTGAGCTGGAAGCCGTGCATGTGCTCACGCTGGGCGAGGCGTCGTGGCGGAAGGTGCTCACCGGCATCAACGGCTGGGCGGGGTGCCGCCTCGGTCTGGGCATCGTCAACATTGACGGCACGGCGTATTGGGTCACGGGTGATGCTCCGCCGAGGGTCGTGTCGTTTGACCTGGAGCACGAGCGGATCACCTCCACCGCGCAGCTGCCCCAGCTGCCAGCGTGCTCCGACGAGGCTGCCCGCTACCACCTAACTGAGGTGCACGGGAGTCTGGGCGTTGCCATCCGAGATGGTGACCTTCTAGGCATGGAGACGACTCATGTGGGTTCTGGACAAGGGACGGCGGTGGAATTGCCGCTACAAATTCAGCCAGCGGAGCATCCCACGGCCCAATTTTTTGTATGGCAAGTGCGTCCTGACACTCAGGGATTCCTCGATCTACGGCGACTACGCGAGTACAGGCGACTCGTCGTCGGACGTTGTGAGCGTTAGTCACACGGACCAGGGGACGCTGATCACCATGGTCGTGGGCAATTACATCGGCCGCCGGAACCATACTTTCGTGTATGTGGAGACGACGGAGCCACTTGCGGCTTACAAGGTCACGATCTAATAGCTTCTGTATTGTTGACGATGATTTAGGTACAAGGCGTAAGCTTAACCAAGTAGGACTCCATTTGATTAAGGGAAATCTCTACTGTTGCTTCTGTTCATCCACGCGCCAGTGACTCGCATACGTTGCTAGCTGTGTGCAGAGTATCATTAAGTTCACATGCATTTATCAGATTGTGTAACTAGCTTTTGTTACTTGGTCCATCTCTAGGAAGCAATAAGATTACTTCAGTATGCATATAAACGTTGCTAGCTACTGCAGCTATCTCAAGTTCACAAACATTTATGAGATTGTTTTACTAGCTTTTGTTATTATTTGGCCCTTCGCAGATTGATCTCACTATTCATAAGAATCTTCAAAAAAAATGGAGATGAAAATACTTCAAGTAGTTCTGAGTGGAGATCATTTGATAGCATTTTGTTGTAGCATCTACAGAAGACCCTTTTCATTTCATTTTACCGAGAAACGCTGGAGGGTTCATGTTTTCCTTATCCAGCACATTTTGAAGGTTCCTGATGCATTCTTACAGGAAGCAACAATCCAGAGGTTAGTCAATGTTTGTCTGGATTTTTCATTTCTAAAGGTACACTAGCGATTATTGTACATATAACTAATTGTTTGCTTGCTTTCTTAATCACATACATCAATATAATCATCCATGCTAAAAACACTTATTCTAGATTGCGTGAGCTTGTCATACCATTGTTTGTAAAGACAAAAAAATAATTTATACTCCACAACTTGATGCATTGTTGTTGCATCAACATTTCCGGAATTAGCAAGTCATTTTTTTAGGTGTATGTTTTCTAAATTGGTGAACACAGTTGGTCTCTAATCAGAAAAAAATAGCATGATTCTCTAAGCTACATGAATTACTCTTCAGCGGCATTTCATATCAGTGGTGTGTTACTTGCTATACTACCTATTTGTGTGTACTGAAGTTTTCTTCTTTTGAATATGTAGGTAAGTGAAATGATAAGAGGGTTAATTAATGGTGTTCAAATTTTCCTTCAAGCAAACAGTTTGTACCCAAATGCAATACTATTCAGTATCATCCTGAAACCAAAATATCAAAGATTTATTCTTTGTGAATTCGAGCCTTGGCAAACCACTCCCATTACAATGTTCCATAAACATGCTGGATTTGTATGTCGATATTCGAATTAATTGGGCAAAAAATAGATATATTTACTCTGATGTTTTTACATATTCAGGTGAATAGTACTTGGTGGACGAGGGCATTTGCCCTCCCCGGCACTTGACCACCTTGTACTTATTTAATACTAGTTGTTTACGATTGAGTATGTGTACCTTATAATTATTATTTGCATTGTATAATCACATATAAATGATGAAAACACATCCGGACTGCCGAGCGGACAGGTACATGCCCGCGTTGGATGGCACAATACATACGTATCAGAGCACGCTGCCCGGACGTATGTGGGCGGTGTGAGGATCGGCGTTGGAGATGCCCTTAGCATAAGACCTGTATATCTTCATCCGAAAATGCGACTATTTTTCTCCTTCGTTAAGAGAGGTAAAAAAGATAGGTTAATGCAATGCATTTATCACCTCTTTAGGACAAAAATATTTTTTTAGTAAATTTTCCAGGTTGTCATCATCTATACTGGTGTAAAAAACCACGAGTTACTAGAAGATACCCTGCACGTTGTTGCGGTAATGATTGTAAAACCAATAGAAAAGTTGCGCTTATAGAACTATCTTGTCAAGGAAAAAATATTTACATAACATGTAATATAGATACATGAAGCAATTTAGTAATCCTCCTCAACTGTTCCACTAAAAAAATAAGTAACATTCTCATAAGCCATCTCAGGCGCTGAGACAAAGTGTTTACAAACTAATGGGAGGAAGCATGACCATGAATCAGCTATTGTATGTACTCAATATTGAAAACTTTGATCAACTTTGCGATGAAAGGTCACAACCCTGATATATAGGCTGTATTGGTATAACCATTAACTTATTTCTAGGTGATAAGAGGGTGCACAGGATTGATATGGTATAAGTTGTGCCATTTACGCAAAAATCTGCTACTACTACTCAATCAGCCGGAAAGAAAAAGGAGGCCATATATAATAGATTCTCCACAAAGTTGAGTTACATAGCAACATTACCCATTGGTCCAATCCTGGTATACAAACTTTGAAGATACATAACAGAAATAGAAGAAGTACCAAATAAATTTCAGTGTTTACTACCATGATGCAGAAAGAAATAGAAGAAGTACCAAGCATTTTGATTGAAAGGGGGAAATGCATGAATCGGCCAGAGCTTAGCACCCATTACACAGGTCCAATCCTTGTATACAAACTCACACATCCACTTGGAAGGCATTTATGTTGAAGATGCAGAACAGAAATAGAAGAAGTACCCAATATGTTTCAGTGTTTAATTACTGCCATGATGTGGAACAGAAATAGAAGAAGTACCAAGCTTTTTGATTGATAAGTCAAAGGGGGAAATGCGTGAACCATCCAGAGCTTAATTAGCACCCATCAGGTCGACGAAGGTGGTATTTACTCCTCCAGCTTCAGCACAGGTTCCATTGGATGGGATGCAAGCTGGCCCTGCAGTTGTTCCTTCAGTGCTTCCTCGTAGGAACCCTTCAGCCAGACTTCCTTCAGTTGAGATAGATGACCCAGGCCAGAAAACTGATACGATGACCCATAGTAGCACTCAACTGTCAGCAGCTCTAGTTTTTTCATTGCTTTTGATCCAAAATTGACATGTACGCTGGACCTGCAAGCAATGTCAAGGACCTTCACCTTCTGATAAGAGAGCTCCTCAAGTCCATCCGTAAAGACATGAAAACGGAGCTGGCCATATTCAGGTTGGTTGACACAAAGGCGTAGAATGCATAGTTTTGGTAGCTTGCCAAGGGACTCTATGGCCTCGTCCATTAAAGTGTTCATCTTCAAATGTAACTTTGTGAGCTTGCTAAGCTGGTTGACCTGTAGAACTGGCAACCTGTCCCGAAGCCCATACAGTTTAAGGCTTAGTAAGTTCTCCAAAGGCAGGGACATGTCACCTAAACAACCTCTGCTTTCTTCCTCGAGCCACACTGACAAGGATCTCAAATGGACATGACTTGATATTGCGGAGGAAAACGCCTCACTATTTTTCCTGCTGACGCCGAACACACCCAACTTGCGCAATTGGGTGAGATTCTTTAGCTCTTTCAGTATGGCCTCCCCCTCTGAAGCACCAATATTGACAACACCTAGAGTGTGCAATGCCGTCAGTTTCCCAATCCCTCTGGGCACAACACAACGAAGAGGATGGTCAGGTATGAAAAACCCGGAAACCACGGGCACAATAGCTTGTGGTGTTTGGTCATTTCCTGTGGTTGCTGTTGGTCCCTGTGATGCGGTTGCAGCAGCGCCGGCACGAATGTACTGGAGCTTTTGTAGTTTGGTGATGGATGCTGGCAGAGTGATTATGGATGTGTTTGTCACATCCAAAGTCTGAAGCTGCCTCAGATCACCTAATGACCTAGGCAGCTGGAAGATCTGGTCGCATCCTCGTAGGGAGAGGAACATGAGGCAAGGCAACAGCTTGACCATCTGCTCGACATCATCATTTGTTACACCGACTGCATCCTCCAGATCCAACACCCTGAGAAGCTTCGTGCTCTGGGAGATGAAGAATGGTTTCCACTCCCCAAACACTGTCATTGACCGCAGCCTTGACAAGTCAATGCTCTCGAGCACAATCCTATCCCTACCCCAGCTTTCCAATATGACAAGATGACGCCCAGTGCGTTGGGGGAGGCTGCAAGTGCCGGCAAGTTCATATACAAGGTTCTCCTGCATTCCCTGTGAGCAGATGCACTCGCGCAAAAATCCATTGACTCGACACAAGACCATCCTTATGTCACTAAACGTGGCTGACTCTGGTTGCTGTTGGATTATGCTCAGATTGTGGAGCTTGGAGAAGAACTCCTCCCCATTCTCCTCAGCAGATTTACCATCGCTGTCCTGGGAGTAGCCATCAGCAATCCAACGCCTTATTAGGCGCCTTCGCCGAATGTTGTAGTCTCGAGGAAAAAGTGATAGGTCAAAGATACATGGCTTGACAGAATCTGGGCAACTACGGAAGCAGGAATGCATCCAACTAAATAGATCCCATAGGCACTCAAACTCGGGGTTGATCTCTATCTCATGCATAAACCTTAGATTGATGGAACTAGCAGTATCCATCCATGTGCCTCCCTTGGTAGCCAATATGCTGGCTACAGCAACTATTATTAAGGGAAGCCCCCCGCACTTTGAAATAAGTTCTGGCAGCACTTCATTTCCACGATAAGACAATGAAACGGGTAATGGAGTCTTCTTAGATACCTGTTGTTCAAACAAATTGACAATTGACCTCAGTTATCCGCACCAATTACATAGGATTTTTACATAAATGTATATTGTGCATGGGTGCATGGGTGCAAGAGGAAAATAATAGGAAAATATGATCATTACTTAAGCTTGCACAAGCATCCCACTGTAATAAATACTGAGAAAACAATTGTGGAAAATGGTTTTTTTACCAACATTGCTGCTATGATCAAAGGAAATATCACTTTTGCCACTGACTGCAAAATACTCAGTTTTGAGTTTTGAGTTTTGACACATGGGTTCACTGTTCATGTGCCGCTAACAGGTGGGGGCACAATGGCAAAACTGATCAAAGCCCAAAATGTGCTTGTATGTGCATGGCATGGTCTCGAAAAAAAAATAAGTTTTAGCCACTTGTATGATCCTAGTATATGATTAAACTATAATGTCTTTTATTTTGAAGAAGATAGAATTGCAATGTTACAACAGCACTTCTGTTGTCAAATTGACCAACACAACATATCACAAAATAAATTTGAACTTCATAAACATATTATAGGAAAACATATTTTTTAAACATAACAGAGCGGAGGTATTCTCCACCCTTTTATCAAAAAAGAGAGTCATCTTATCAGATCCAAGGTTTTGGTTACCGAATGAGGCAATTTTACCGAGGGGGACTGGTAAATATGGTTACCACGGTTACCAAGAAATACCGAGAAATACCGATTATATTTCGAGCGATATTTATAGTTGAATTTTAAATTCAAATAAGTGAATGAACGAATATTCAAACCAGAGACCTCTCAAAATAGGAACTAGGTTGCTACCAACACGCCAGAACCAACTCTCATGGCATTAATTAGATCCTACGTACTATACTGTAAATCAAGTGTTTAAATTCAAAAATTTTAAAAAAATGGTATTTTTTGCTCGGTATGGCGATTTACCGAGGGGCACGGTAATACGCGGTAACCATGGGAAATCTTGAAATTTCGACCGATAACCAAAACCTATTCAGATCACATTTCTTTTGGGAAACGTTATATTTCGATGAAAGGAATATGTTCACCATCATGACATCTCCATCCAAGATAGTAATAATGATATTGCAAGGAATAAGTAAAGTTGGGACGGTAATCACATGTCATTCTTTTATGTCCCCGAGAGAAATGAGGAAATGATAGCAAGAACATCCGTGCATGCATGAAAATACTGTACTGGAGCCGAGAGGGATATATTCTTTAAAACAAAAATATAGTTGCATTACTTTTGCTCTATGCTGGAGAAAAGTATGTGGATCATGAGGAAACAAACCTCATTTTTTAATAGATCAAAGGCTGCATCAGCTTCTAGAGCTTTGACACGAAACACAAGCTCTTCATTTTCTGCACAATATGCTGCAACACTTGCTTCAGTTGTTATCACAATGAAAACTGTTTTAGATTTGGAGTGTCTAGATACCAATGAAGATTGTATCAAATCCCATTCGTGTATGGACTGAAGACCATCGATGACAACAAGGCACCGGCGTGTACTTAGAAGCTCACAACACTTTCCGACAGCGTCTTTGAGCCCCACGATACTATGAAGAGATTCTGATTGAAAATCCAGTAGCAAGCTCCGTGAAAAATCCCTCAAATTAAAGGATTGGGAGTGTGATAAACCAACCCAACCGTACTCTTGAAATTGCTGATTCTCAATTACCCTGTCGTAGTACAAGTTTCTGACAAGAGCTGATTTTCCAACGCCAGCCATCCCCCAAACAGACACAACTTGGGAATGGTTCATTTGCGCCTGAACTGTATAGTGACGAAGTTGATTCGTCTGCAATCTGCATCCAACAAGGGGAGAATTCTGCATCCAGTCCCTGGCTGCTTTCGTTTTAGAGTTGGGTTTCCTGTGGTAAGAGTAATGGCCATTCATCTGGTTATGGCTCGGGTCATACTCTGTTGATATCTCTGTGTTGCTGGTCCACGAGCTATCGTTGTTCACCTCGCTTTTATCTACAGCGTCTTGAGAACCCTAGAAGTAAGATACAGTTATTAGACAAAGAGAAGAAATTTTCTTAATTCTGTGCACAAATCTTAAGGAGATGGATCAGAAAAAAAAATAGTATCATGGTTCTTATGGTGCAACTGTAGTTTAAAAGTACTACTGTAGTTCTATGGCAGCGATAGTTCTCCTAGGACGATCATATAACAGCTGACATCTAGTGATTCTCATAGCGTTGATGCATAAGAGGAGTGAAATTGTGCGCGACTGATATGGCTCAACGTTAGATATTTTAGGATGGCCCAGCGCAGATCTTGCAGGGTACGCACCAAGCAAACAGTAGCTGCAAAGTAGAAGTTCTCTTTTAATCTTGGGAAAATCTATGTTGCAACATGTCTTATGATGCTGCTCCTTTACTAATGGGATTTAACCTATATAGAGAGCACATGCATGCATGCACTAATCTTATAAAATCATGCTGACATCATCACATTAATTGCTTTTTGAATTTTTGAAATGATCTATCTCACAAATCATTACGATTAGCGATCTGTCTTAGGGGCTCTCATTTCTCTCCTCTCTTTCTCTCTCCTCCTCCTTTGAGAGTCTCCCACGTTCTCCAGGCTCCTCTCCCCTCCTCCTCCGGCGGCCACGCCATCCGAAGTGGGGATGGGAGAGGGGTCCGGGCCTCGCTGCCGCCACGCCACATGCTGAGCGTCAAGCCGTCACAAGGCATCGCGTCCCACGTCGCGCTGCACCGACCGGAGAGGAGAGAACCCCATCGCTACCCACGCAAGCCAGGCTTTGCCTGGCCGCGCACTCCGGCGACGGTGAGGGAGAAGAGAGGCTGGGAGGGGACAGCGGGCGGCAGCTAGGGTTTTGCCCTGCCGCTAGGGGGAGCGGGAGGGGCGAAGGGGGAGAAGCCCCACCTTGTGGGTATCTTGTCGATAATCGCCTTTACATGCAGCGTGGCGAGTTCACCATCCTCAAGAGTCAAGATCACAAGAGCCTTTGCACATTGGGTAAACAGCACCTCGGCTCCAACCTACAGTGCAAAGCCATGGCCAAGATGGATGGTCTCTAGTTCTACTTCAAGTACCGAAGCGACCTGGACAACACGGCAGCAGATTCGCTGTCACGCCTGGGGCAATTACTCATGCTCACCGTTGTCTTTGCCTGCCAACCCGCATGTATTCAATAGGTTCGCAATTCTTAGGCTGGTCATAGTGGGGGAGTAACTTAGACTAGTAACACGCATATGTTACTACTCTATGTAATTACATCTATAATGGGTAGTAACATATGTGTGGTGTCATGAAACACTTTATTTATTATTAGTTTATAGACTCATCTTGTTTTAGTATGTGTGATGTTACTCATAGTGTGGATAACTAGCTATGTTACTCAAATAATCTCTCTCCTCATTAAATTATTGCCACATAAGCAAATTTGCTGAGTTGGACCTTATGTTACTGCTGAAGTTACTCTCACTATGGGCAATCTTATCCCACTGATGCGAAGTCCACAGCGCGGCTGCAGGCACTTGTCGTGCGCAGTCCCGACGACTCGACCGCGGCATGATCAAGTTCCGTGACCTCACGGCAACAATGCGGCTCCACCCGATGATTGAAAGTAAAAACTTTGCTTAATGCTAACCACAGCATGGAGAAATACTTTTCTCTTCTGTAGAACCTATACTAATCTAGTGTGCGCCTGCATGTGGAAGAATCAACCACACAAAAAACCAAGACTACGAGAAAAAAGGAAATGGAGAAGGGATCAAGGGAGCAAATTTAGTTCTTGACTTAATTTAATGTAATCGACGGGGTTTTCAGGTTACCTCTCTCAAGAAGGCACAAACGGAGTGCTCAGTGAAAGATAATGAGCGTTCCCTACTCCCTCGAGGGGAACCACGGTTCTATTTATATTGACGCGGCCGAAGCCAAGCTTGGAGTACAAGAAAGATTACAAGGAGTTTGAGTAGGAGAAGGAAAGGAGTTTGAGATGCTACGGAAACATATTCTCTAACACCCTCCCTTAATCTTAACTATCCTAGATTAAGATTACTCTTGAACTCCTCAAATGGTCTTGATGGCAATGCCTTTGTAAAGCCGTCTGCTACTTGATCCTTGGAGGGAATAAACCGTACCTCAAGTTTCTTGGCTGCAACCCTTTCTCACACAAAGTGAAAATCAATTTCGATGTGCTTTGTCCTTGCATGAAACACAGGATTTACAGACAAATATGTTGCTCCCAAGTTATCACACCATAAACATGAGATATGATTCTTCTTGATTCCCAATTCCTCAAGAAGTGATTCAACCCAAATGATTTCTGCAGTTGCATTTGCCAAGGACTTATATTCAGCTTCTGTGCTTGACCGTGACACGGTGGCTTGCTTTCTAGCACTCCAAGAAATAAGGTTAGACCCAAAAAATACTGCAAAGCCTCCAGTTGATCTTCTGTCATCACTGCATCCTGCCCAGTCAGCATCAGAGAATGCACTCACAAGAGAGGAATTAGACCGTTTGAAATGGAGTCCTATTCCCATAGTATGCTTTACATATCTCACAATTCTCTTGACAGCTGACCAATGTGCAGAAGTAGGTGCATGCAGATATTGACAAACCTTGTTGACAGCAAATGAGATATCTGGACGTGTGAGAGTTAAATATTGTAATGCTCCCACAGTACTCCTATACCTTGTACTTTCCTCCTCCTGAAGTGGCACACCTTCATATGCTGAAAGTTTTTCTGAGGAAGACAAAGGTGTAGGAACTGGCTTGCAATTCTTCATCCCCATGCGAGACAGAAGCTCAGAGATATATTTCTCCTGATTTAACACAATTCCATCTTGAGTTTTCTTGACCTCAATGCCTAGGAAGAAATGCAAATCACCTAGGTCTTTCAAGGCAAACTCTGAGCTCAAATCATGCAGAAGTGCATTAGTAGCATTTTGTGAAGAACTTGCAACTATGATATCATCAACATATATAAGCACAAAAATGACTACTCCAGCCTTGTTATAGATAAACAAAGATGTATCAGCTTTGGAGGCAATGAAACCAAGATATTTCAACTGTAAGCTCAATCTGGAGTACCATGCTCTGGGTGCTTGTTTTAAACCATAGAGTGCCTTGTCAAGCTTGCAAACATAATGTGGTGACTTCTTGTCCTCATAACCAGGTGGTTGTCTGATAAACACTTCCTCTTCTAGAATGCCATGCAAAAACGCATTCTGTACATCTAGCTGTCGTAGACTCCAACCCTTGGATACAGCAATGGCTAGCACAAGTCTGATAGTTGCAGCTTTAACAACGGGACTGAAAGTGTCCTCATAATCAATACCATAACGTTTTTTAAAACCCTTTGCAACGAGACGTGCTTTGTACCTGTCAATGGAGCCATCTGCCTTCTTTTTAATTCTGTAAACCCATTTGCAATCGATGATATTTTTACCTTTCTGATTTGGCACAAGATGTCATGTCTTGGTCCTCATAAGTGCAGAATATTCCTCATCCATTGCCTTCTTCCACTTAGGATCATCAAGTGCACTATTCAATGTTGTTGGTTCTCCTGAAATACACAACATTCCATACGGTATAGTCCCATCTTTTCTTATTTTAGGATTTCGTATACCTTTCTGTAATCGAGTCATAACTCGTGAAGGAACTGCTGGCTGGACCACAGGAGCACTCGCCGCAGAAGATCCCGAGGAAGCTGCATGTGATGACACAGGCGAATCTGGTGCCACCTGCACAGAGGATCCTGTAGCCGTTGGTGTGGCCGCCTGTGTGTCCACCACACGGGTGCCAGCCGCCCGAGCCGGCACAACGGATCGACCGCCCGACCGCGATTGCAGGCGCACGCTGGGCGAGGGAGATTTGGCCCCACGGCTGGTCCCGCCTGCTGCTGAGGTGGCGGCGTGGGAGTGGCGCGCGCTGGGCGAGGCGGATTCGGACCCGCAGCCGACCCCGCGGCTGGTCCCGCCTGCTGCTGAATCAGCGCTGCGGTTGGTGGGAGCGCGATCCGAGGCTGATTTGGCCGCAGGATCCGAGGTCTGCGCGCGAACAGGAGTTGCGAGCGCCGCCGGATCAGCTTCGTCATCTGTGCCAGGTTCGTCTCCTTCCTCAGCATGAAATATAAGATGATCTTGAGCTTGATTTTCGAATTTTTGATCATTTTGAGCGCCGTTTTCACCAGGGACCTGCACAGGCAACAGAGAAGAACCAATACCAGCAGGAATATCATCACTTTGGTTAGTACAACTGTCGCCCCCATGATCAAAAGACCGAAGATGTGGAGGAAGAAGAAGGATTTCCTTGCGGAGAAGTGCACCAGCATTGGGATGAAGGGAAGCAAAAGGGAACACAGACTCATCAAAAACTACATCTCTGGATATGTAGACCCTACCAGTAGGAACATCTAGACATTTAACTCCTTTATGCATGGGACTATAGCCTAAGAAGACACACTTTTTGGAGCGAAAAGCGAGTTTGCGTGTGTTGTAGGGTCTGAGGTTGGGCCAACATGCACAACCAAAAACACGAAGAGATGTGTAGTTGGGTGTGACACCGAGAAGTCGTGTAATGGGTGTTTCAAATTTGATGACTTTACTAGGAAGCAAATTGATAAGATATGTAGCGGTTAAGAATGCTTCATCCCAGAATTTGAGTGGCATGGATGCATTTGCTAGCAATGCTAGCCCCATATCAACTATGTGACGGTGCTTTCTTTCAGCAGACCCGTTTTGTTGATGAGCATGAGGGCAAGAAACATGATGTGAAATACCAAGTTTTTGGAAGAAAGAGTTCAATTTTTCATACTCACCACCCCAGTCACTTTGCATAGCAATGATCTTGGAGTTCAGTTTGCGTTCAACAAGGTTTTGAAAATTGATGAAGACTTGGAATACATCAGACCGTTTCTTTAACAAGTAAATCCAAGTAAATTTACTATAGTCATCAATAAAGCTTACATAGTAAGAAAATCTCCCAACTGAAGTAGGGGCTGGCCCCCATACATCTGAAAATATAAGTTGTAGAGGAGCAGTGGACACACTAGTAGAGATGGGATAGGGTAATTGATGACTTTTTGCTTGTTGACACGGATCACAAACTGACTCAACACTATTCTCATAAGAGAGTTTATTTTTGCTAAGAACATATTTAACTATGACTGAAGATGGATGACCTAATCGACTATGCCACCTTGATGATGATGGCTTGGTGACAATATTTGCTTGTTTATTGGACCACGAAGATGATGATGATGATATGAGTGGATAGAGGCCTCCCACGCACCGTCCTCTAAGAATGATTCTCCTTGTGCTCAAATCCTTAACCAAGAAAAAGTAAGGATAGAATTCTATAAGAACATTATTATCAAGGGTGAATCGATGAACAGAAACAAGATTTTTGGAAGTTTGAGGAACATGCAAGACATCTTTAAGGTGCAAATTTTTCATGGGGTTTTGAACAATTGAACTACCAATGTGGGTGATATTCATACCAGAACCGCTTGCCGTGCGAATTTGGTCGCCTCCGTTGTATTTCTCCCGTACTGTCAGCTTGTCAAGTTCACCTATGATGTGATTTGTTGCTGCACTGTCTGCGTACCAATTAGTGTCCACGCCATAGGAGACAGCATGCGCCTCCTTCTCTTCTTGATCATTCTCTTCATAGCGCCACCAGCAGACACGTGCACCTCCTGGATGATGTCTATAGCATATCTGGCACTCAAGATAGTCATGCTGCTGCTCGCGTACCTGCTGTTGCTGTTGCTGTCGAGGGCGTCCTCTGAATCCGCCGCCTCTATTTGCAGGAGAAGGCTAGCGGTCACCGCGGTCACCGCGGCCGCGCCCTCTTCCTCCTCGCCCACGGGATCTGCCACGGGACTGGCCGCGGCCTCTGTAGACGGTGTTGGCAGATGAATGAAACCCGCCTGAAGACGAGTCTCCCAGCATCTCCATCCTCTGATCAAAGGCGGAGATCTGAGCGAAGAGGTCATCGGCGGTGATTGTGTTCTTGACAGCGCCGATCGCCGCCACCACGGAGTTGTAGTCGCGGTCGAGTCCTGCGAGTATGTAGTCCACCATCTCCGGATCAGAGATGGGACGACCAGCGGCAGCTAGTTCATCCCCAAGGCTCTTCATCTTCGCCATATACGCCGAGCTCGACATTGTGCCCTTCTTGGTGTTGGTGATCGCGATCCTTAGATTGGTGATCCGGGACTGTGATTGCGAGGCGAAGAGATTGTTCACCGTCGTCCAGAGCTCATAGGTGGAGTCCTTCCCGACGACTTGCGCAAGGATTTCTGGAGACATGGAATTGAGAAGATATGACAGGACCTGCTGGTCTTTGGCGATCCAGGGCCCGTACAGAGGGTTCGGCTCGAGGGTCGTCGTCTTGTCCGCCTTCGTGACCTCCACAGTCTTGGGTGGAGCGGCGTCAGAGTTGTCCAGGAGCCCGGTTACCTGCGCACCTCGCAGGGCTGGGAGCACCTGGGTCTTCCAGAGGATGAAGTTTCCTCTTGCTAGCTTCTCAGATGGCGGCGATCCGAGGTTGAGGCCGACGCCGGACGAAGAAGCCATGGAGACGATGATATGTGGTTCTAGGGTTTTGATTTGTGGCTAGATGTAGGAGAAGAGGTGGCTCTGATTACCATGAAAGATAATGAGCGTTCCCTACTCCCTCGAGGGGAGCCACGGTTCTGTTTATATTGACGCGGCCGAAGCCAAGCTTGGAGTACAAGAAAGGTTACAAAGAGTTTGAGTAGGAGAAGGAAAGGAGTTTGAGATGCTACGGAAACATATTCTCTAACACTCGGCCGGAAGGTCCAATACTCGGCATGGATGTCCCACACACAAACTTGCAATTTCGTACTGCTGTGAGGACACAATGATCCAGCTGCCATTCTTTCTGTCGGGAAGGAACGTCCTGACAGAATCCCACTCTGCCATGGTGGACAAGCCTTCCAAGACAACTAGGTACCTGTTCTTGTCGACTAGCTGAACAAACTCGCTGAGGAAGTCGCCTTGGATGGCACTCGCATCCATACTAGTCGGGGCATCAATTCTAAACCAGACAACCCTCGTGCCCCTCGCGTCGTCCCCGCGGGCGACCCGAGGGGAAACCCTAGCCGCCGCCCCTCGCACTTCCCTCCGCCCCTCTCCCTCCTCGCCGCCGTCCGCAACGCCGCCGGGCGAAGCCTGGCTGGCTGGGCGGCGGCGGGGCTCCTTTCCCATCCATCTCGTTCTGGCTGGCACGGGACAGTGGGGACGAGGGGAGCGCCGGGCTAACGTGGGGTTCGGCGGCGCGGCGGCGGGTCTCCCGGCGATGTCGGTGGTGGTCTGCGAGTTGCGAGGTGGTGGCTGCGTTGGTACTGCCCGGTGGTCGCGGGTGTCGCCGGATCTGGATCGGATCCATCTGGATCCTGGCTTCGGACTCCGTCGGCCGCCGCGGGGTGAGGTTGGTCGCCACTGGCAACGTCGGACTGCTGGTTTTGGCGTCTGGAGATCTACAACGGGGTCTTCTCGATCCTCCTTTCCGGTGGGTCGAGCACCATGGATCTTCCATCTTCGCAAGGTTTTGGATCGTGGCTTGTCGCCGGATCCGGAGCAGGCGGAGGATTGGTGGCATAGGATGGGGACCGGAGGAAACTTTGGTCGGCTAGGCCGGCCCGGCATCGGCGACGTCGCTCAACGCCGCTATCCTCTGTGGAGGCGAAGCCGAGGTCTCTCCTATCCACCTCCGAACATATCCCGGACGAAAGTCCAAAATTCATTCTGGATTGGGCGGCGGCGGCGACCTGCACGTCGTATCCTCCATGGAGGCGCCGTCTTGGGAGGACCAGCTGTTCGGGGGAGAGATTATGTGGATGGTGGGCTCCGAGTACCTCCAGCAGTGGCGACAGGGCAGAGGTTGCCTGGTGGTGCGGCGTTGTATCTTCCGCGTCGATGACGATGATTTTGGCGGCATGGTGCGGCTACATATCGTTCATGGATGCGGCTGGATGGACGAGCCCAGGGCGGTGGAGCTGTCTGGTGCCATGGTGGCGTCGACGGCAGCGAGACCGGGCAAGGTGTATGCAGCAGTATAGCTCTGAAGATGGATTGGTGGCAGGTGGCTGTGGCGGCCTCATACCTGGCAGGTGGCCGGGTTGAGGAGCATGCCGGACTGGTGGGTGCCCATACCCGGCAGGCGTCCAGGTTGGGACCTCAGGTCTTAGATGTTAGGTTTGGCTGCGAGGTCTGTTTGGTATTAGGCCCAGACCATCAGCGCCCCTTCATCAGTTAGATAGGAGTAGCGACAGAGGTTGCGAAGATGGTGGCTTTGGTCTTACTGTTGTACGACTTTGTAAGGTTTTGTGCTAATAATTAATAAAGTGGCCGTATGCATCGACCAGATGCAGAGGCCGGGGGTTCTCCTCCTTTTCGAAAAAAAAAAACCAATGATTGCTCCTTGTCGTTCTTGGCAACTGTTTGCATAGAAGTGAGCCATCAAGGACCGGACAAACTCATGCGGATTGAATGGACGCGTGAGGTTCACCCAGGCTCGGCATGTGAAACTGTGGCTGATCTCTGGATCACTGTAGGACTTTCTGATGATGGATGTCGTCCCAACACCTTCGCCTGCCCCCCACAATGAAATCACTTGAAGGTCAGTATCGTCCTTCTTGGTGATAAGGTGGGTGAGATCACCTAAGTCGTGTTGCCTTCTCGTGTCATATCCCACAGCAGCGTGGGGCCCCAGCTGTTGCTTCGCGAGGACGGGCTTGGAGCCAGAGTCGGTGATGAGTCTGTACCGCAAGTTCCTCTGGCTCACGTCCTCGACCCTCGCCTTTAACTGCTTGATATTAAAAGGGTCCCGATAACTGCCACACGTGTGGTGTATCGGGTAGTTGTGCCACACGCCTCGTGTGGCGTGGACAGCAACCAGCTCACACACCTACGTGTGGGCAAAACAACTAATGCCCACACATCTCTTTTTTTTCCTCTTGAACCCTCTCACACGCCGTGTGGGCGAAGTTGATAACGCCCACACGCCCGTATGTCAGGCCTCGTACCCTCCTGGTCCCGCACGCCACGCGTGACGCCCATCGCGCGCCCGCAGTTGCCATGGTCCAGACCCTCGTTCATGTTCGTTTAACTGCAGTTGCCATGTTGCTGAACTACGGTTGCCATGTCGGACAACTGCAGTTGCCATGGTTGCTCAACTGCAGTTGCCATGTATGGTCTGATCTAATGTAGTTGCCATGATTTCATAACTTTAGGAGTTGCCACATACTAACACTAGGCAGTTGAGAGAGTTGCCATGTGCTCACAAGCATGCTAGGGCAGTTGCCATGTAAAAAGGAAGAGTTGCCATCTGCTTACGTGCACGTTAGGGCAGTTGCCATGTACGTGCACGTTGGGGCAGTTGCCATGTACCATGCAAAAACACATGGCAACTCGGTAAAAGAGAGTTGCCATCTGCTTACGTGCACACTAGGCAGTGGCCGTGTACCCTGCAAAAACACATGGCACTCGGGTAAAAAAAGAGAGTTGCCACCTGCTTATAAAGCACACTAGGGGCAGTTGCCATGTGCGCTGTGAAAACACATGGCAACTAGCAGCTTGGGTGTGGGAGAGGAGACGGGCGTGTGGGCGAGATGGCAAATGCCCACACACTAGCCCTTGTGTGTGCGTGCAAAGTGACGTGTGGCGCGAACTGCTGAACGCCCACACACCGGCCCCTCCGTGTGGTAAAACGAATGTGTGGGCGACCTTTCTCACACACCACACACGCGAGTTGTCCTACGTGGCATACAAAATCAGCTAATTCGTGCCAAGATTCGTGCAGAAGTTACTGGACGGTGATGGAGACGTGTGGGTGAGTTGGCTAATGCCCACACGTGTGGGCGTTAACATTTCCGTATTAAAAGTCGCCCTGTCCAGTGACAGAAACGGCGAGCAAGTCCGGAACAAGCGGGACCACCAGCTGGTCGTGTCCAGGTGGAACACGATGCATTCTTCTAGGTCGTACGCCAGGTCCTCACAGCCACATTGCTGGCGCACATCTCATCAGCAGCATTAAGGAAGGACTGCATCATTTGAAACTCGTCGGTGATGAATACAAGGTCATGCTGCGCGCGTGGCGCCAGCTTTGCATCCTCCTCGACCACCGACTGGACCTTGCTCAGCGCCCGCTTCACTGCTGACTTGGCTAACCCATTCACCAGGTCCCGCATTGCGTACTGTACATGCTCTCTCAGTCTGCTAACTCCCTTTGTGTTGGTGGTTTCTTGTGTGGTGTAGCTAGCAGCAAGAAGTGGTGACGCTTGTGCTCCTGTCGAGCATATATCCACTGGAACTATCTGGAGATGATATTAAAAGCGGATATCAGAAGCTACAGGAAATAACAAGTTAATTTGGGCAATCTTTTAGGATTTTGATTCTCAATATGCAAGGATGAAACATATTCGAGCAAAATTAAAATCTCAGAATCACACTTTTAACATGTGGTGCAACTGGAAGGTAAAGTTGAAACGCCGGGGAAGCGTTGTAGCTGCCTAAAGGGGTGTTTGGTTCCAGGGACTTTTTTGTGTTGGGACTAGAAAAAGTCCCTAGCAAACCAAACATAGTGGGACTTTTTTAAGACTTTTTGCTAAAAGTCCTTAGAAGCACCTCCTTAAGAGTCTTTTTCAAAAAGTCCCAGGGACTAGCAAAAGCCCTAGGACTAGAGAACCAAACACCACCTAAATAAACGGTGCAAAGTACAATTTTCTCTATCTTCGGAGTACTAGAATTAATAACGCATCTACGCGCCAAACATTAGCTTGGACATTGCAACCGATCACATGCTCCCATGCTCTCGTGCTATCAACTTAAGAAATTCAAATTTAAACATCTCCAAATTTCTGAAAAAGATCATTGATGTTCACAACACATATGTCAACAACCTCTAAAACTTCAGATCAAAATACAGAATACACACGGAGAAAAAAAAGACAAATTCAGATTTGAATAGTGTCGTGTTTGCTTTTGTCTTCTTTTCACACTATTCGTTATGGATTTGTCTTTTTTGTTTTTCCATGTGTATTTCAACTATTGATCTGATTTTTTTGTGGTTGCCGACATATGTGTTGTGAACACCCGTGATTGTTTTGTGAAAATTTTGAAATGTTTAAATTTCAATTTTTTATTAATTTGATTTCATGGAGCATTTGAGATTTGATATCACCGGATACTTTCCCACCGATCACACACCCTAAAAGTATAAAGTGCATACAATGAGTTCAACATTAGAAGTCCCTGAAGCTGTGAGCCTGTGCCATGCAAAAAACAGCTAGGAAAAGGATAGTTCCTATCACCAAGTGCATTCAATTAGGTGTTTTTTTTTCAAATTTCAAAATCCCACAAATTTTGAACCGAGCATTGGAATTAAGATATGTTTTCACTCATGTATTCCTCGTAGCTACCTCTTGAAAACTAGATCTCATATGTGTATGTTTTGGTGATTTTTTTCAAATGTAACTTTAGTGCTATTCTACCAACTTTAGTACTACAAAGAAGAAACTTCAAAAAACAAAGAAGCAACTTCATTGGACGCGGATTTGTAACTCCCGAGTGCGCAGCGACCCAAGTCTATACCAGCCTTTATTGTTGGAAATACGTCCTAAAGGCAATAATATTGCATTATTATATTTACATTTTCATAATTAAGAGTTTATATTTCATGCTATAACTGCTATGATTCAGGAATGTGCGATTCAGTGAAAACTCATATACACGTGTGAAATGATAAACGGTATAATATAGGTTCTCGGTCTTGCCTCTAAGACTGGCTCAAGTGTTGTTGGTGATCATGTTTTCCGGATCTCAGGATATCATTAAGTATAATGATAGTCCTGAAACAACATTGAGCGTATGACATTAGAAGAACGATATATTGAATCGACCCAATCTTTTTTGTTATACTTTGAGATAATATCGTCTGAAATCAATTGTTATAACATGGAGTGTTAGAATGTGTTTTAGTTCCTCAGACCATCAGAGTATCGTAGTCACTTCCTACCATATGGTAGACTTTGGGGTTGCTCAAACATCATCTGTAACTAGGTGATCATAACGACAACTTACGGATTCATCGGAAAGTTTGACAATTGACTGGATAGCTCGAGAGTGGGATTTACTCCTCTGACAATGGAAAGATATTCTTAGGGCCCTCTCGGTGTGACGGCATCCATCATCGTCGGGCTAGACACAGGTGACTGTCACAGGGATGCCGGAACACTTAAACGAGAGAGAAGAACAATACCGACAACGAGATCAACGATATAGTGAGCATGTGCATGACTCAGGAGGCTACCGATGCATCCCTGGTGTTTTAAAGTACTGTGAAGCAAATGGAACATCACATTATAACCAAAGGTTTAGTCCAATGTCATTCGTGTAATCATAGGGATCAATATGGGTGTCCACTATTTCGTTATCAGTCATTGAACGAAGGGTTTCTGTTCATGTCTATGATTTATCGAACCTACAGGGTCACAAGTTTAAGTTAATTACGATCTGTTAAGTGCTAGTAGAATGAGAGTGTGGAATTGTTTCATTAATATTTGAAATAGCTTTGAGAGGAACCGGAGGCATTTCGGGGTCATTAGAAGGGTTTCAAAATTTATCTAGTAATATCGGGTACTACAGATAATTAATATATAGGTGAAAAAAGTTTTCGGTGATGTTAAACTATATATAAAATGGTCTAGTAATTATTAGAAGGATTTTATATTAATTTAAATATCTATGGGCCTTAAAAGGCCTAGAAGTGGAAGGCAACTTGGGCCACAAGGGCCCAAGTGGGGAGGCGCCAATCCTACTCGAGGGAGGACTCCTCCTTCCCCCCTTGGCCGGCGCAAGGGAAGGGGAGTCCTCCCCTCCTTTTGGCAGCCCCTCCTCCCCTCTAACCTATATATACATTGGGTGTTGGCCCTTTTCTACACACAAGTTCTGGAGCCTCCTCTAGTTTATCTAGCCCTAGTTCTAATTGGTCCTGTTTGACTAATTTGAACTTGGTCTAGTTGCTCTAATCATATAATTAAGCCCAGTCTGGTTCTAATATCCTCCATCTAATTCTCTGATGATGATTAGCTTTGGATGCAAAGCGTTGTCGGATCATGAAGACCGTATGCTTGCAACCAAGTAGAGAGGCCGTGCTTTCAATCTTCCGTTTGAGGGACCGTTCGAGGGCGGTTCGTGGGATCGTTTATATGTCTCCAACATATCTATAATTTTTTTATTGTTCCATGTTATTATAGTACAAACCTTGGATGTTTTATATTCATTTACAAGCAACTTTATATCATTTTTTGGGACTAGCCTAATAACTTGGTGCCCAGCGCGAGTTGCTGTTTTTTTGTCTCTCTTTGAGTTTTCAGGGAATCAATATCAAACAAGGTCCAAACAAAGAAAAACATTGGATTAATTTTTTTTGGACCAGAAGAGACCCTAGAAGGTTCGAGGGAATACCAAAAGACCCACGAGGGAGTGACAAGCTTGTGGGCACCTCGAGCAATGTTTTGACCTAATTCTTCCACTATAAATACCCAAATATTCCCCTCAGATCGAAGGGGGCCCAAAATACCTCTTCCACTGCCGCAAGTTTCTGTTATCGTGAGATCCCATCTGGAGGCCTCCGCCGGAGGGGGAATTGATCACGTAAGGGCTCTACATCAACCTTGTTGCCCTTCCAATGATGTGTGAGTAGTTTATCACAGACCTGCGGGGTCCATAATTAGTAGTTAGATGACTTCTTCTCTCTCGATGTTCTTCAATACAATGTTCTCCTTGATGTTCTTGGAGTTCTATCTGATGTAATTCTTTTTTGTGGTGTGTTTGTTGGGATCCATGAATTGTGAGTTTATGATCAGATTATCCATGAAAATTATTTGAGTTTTCTCTGAACTCTTTGATGCATGATTGTTATTACTTCATATTTCTTCTCCGATCTATTGATTTGGTTTGGCCAACTAGATTGATTTATCCTGCAATGGGAAGAGCTGCTATGTAATGGGTTTGATCTTGCGGTGCTCCATCCCAGTGACAGAAAGGGACATGACACGTATGTATCGTTGCTATTAAGGGTAAAAAGATGGGGTTTATTCATGTGTGAGTTTATCTTGTCTACATCATGGCATGTTGCTTAAGGCGTTACTCCCTTCTTATGAACTTAATACTCTAGAAGCATGCTGGATAGCGGTCGATGTGTGGAGTGATAGTAGTAGATGCAGGCAGGAGTCGGACTACTTGTCTCGGGCATGATGTTTATATACAGGATCATTGCGTTGGATATCGTCATGATTATTTTCTTTTTTATCAATTGCCCAACAAAAATTTATTTACCTACTGTATGCTATTTTCTCGAGAGAAGCCTCTAGTGAAAACTATGCCCCCCGGGGTCTACTTTTATCATATATTAAAATCCAAAAATACCTTGCTGCAGTTTTTATTTTTGTGTGATCTATCTATCATCATACAATTTAATCTTGCAGTTAACCCCGAGGGATTAACAACCCCTTGTTCGCGCTGGGTGCAAGGATTTGTTATCTTCTGTGCAGGTACTCCTTATATAGTGTTGCGGGGTTCTCCTACTGGATTGATAACATTGGTTCTTAACTGAGAGAAATACATATCTCTACTATATTGCATCATCCTCTCCTCTTCGAGGAAATACCAATGCATCTCGCAAGTAGCAATCGTTATCCAGAGTTCGTTGGACTTCAAGTACGATCTACACTGACTCGTTTACTCCGCTGCAACTCCGGAGTCATTAACGATCGTTGATCCAAACCCTTTATGCATCTTCATATTGTTCCTAGGTGATCGTAGGGCGATTTTGTTTTTGTTTTCTACTATGTTTCCCAACAGTGGCATCATGAGTGGTTCAATGGGTAGATGCATGTTTCAATCTAGATCACATATGGATGTGAGGATTTGATGTTCTAGCTATGCTTCCCTCAAGTGTTGCTTTGGTTCAGTTCATTGACGACATGGTGTAGCTTTGTACAAGGTTCAGATAATCGATTGGCTCTGGCCGTCGACGATCTGCTAACAGTTCCTTGGGCTTCATCATAGTTAAGAATAGTGAACCGCCGCATACGCAAGAGGGTAATGAAGATGAGCAATCTTCTAGGGGGTCACGCGTATTTGATGAATTTTAGTGTGGGGGACGAGATGTTTCATTAAGTCTCTTCTTTCACACACCCAGAAAGTTAATCTAGCAACAAGAATCATCACCTTGATTGTGCACGTAGGTAGTTAGTGTTATCCGAAAACCCTAGCAACCATGTAATTAAAATTTTCCAAAACCAACTAGAGGACGTCTAACTTGGTTTTGCAGGTTTGCATATGATGTGGTATAGCCTTTGTCATGATAATTAGTTTATGTATGAGATGGTTATATGTTGTAATGTTAAGTGGCATGCATCTCGCCGCATGATGGCTAGAGCCACGGGATTGCCACCTTAATGTAATTGACGTAGAGATAGCCTACAGGTTACACGGAGGACCCGGAGCTTCACCAGGCGTAGGAGAACAAAAATGGTGCCACAGCGGTAGTTCTAAAATTGTTTCCATGACAACAATTTCAGAGAAACCTTCATGAAGGCCTCGGAGGACCATGGAAACATTCCCGACACCCAAGGCTATACCATATCATGCTTCTATGAATTTCCTGAGATGTTTATCCCTTTGTTGTTTGCACCCTTTGATTGCACGATAGTCAATTATTAGGGCGATCTCTCATAGTTAAAATCAAGATTAAAAGGTGCTCTTCCCAGTGTTGCAACCGTCTACTTATTAATTTTAGTAATGGAAATTTTTAGTTGGTAGAATTTGAAAAAATGTTCTGTACTTGTTATATTGTGAACTTAGGGCATATTTTTAGGGTTTAGTAAAAGAAATAGTAATAGTGGATGATAATGTAGATGTTTTAGGTATAGAACATTTTGAATAGATGATGATGTAGATATTTTAGTACAACTAGTTTATTTAGTGTTGCTCAAGAATTGCTCATATGATGTAGATATAAACATGTATACCTAGTGTTTCTCAAATAGGATATGTGCTTGCCCAAGTGGTCATGTTTGCAGGTAACAACTCTGAGTGGCCTATGTTTTGCCGGAGTGTTGATTAATTTGCATTTCGGCAAATTTCAGGCGCTCGATATGTCCTTTTTTTAGCAAAGGCCATGCCGGATCTTTCCTCTAAAGTGGATCATTAATCCTTTTGTAATATTGCTTTAGGAAAATGGAGACACCAGCACCACCAGGTCGACTGTGCAAGTCAAGATGCACCAGCAGCCTTGCAACTGGCCCGTTGTTCGGCATCTACTTCCAGCTGAGTTTTCTTCCTGCGGCGGTAACAAAATATATGAAACTTGTAAGAACTATTTTGTTTTTAGTGTTATTGGCATTAATGCATTGTATCATTGTGTATACACAGATCGCCCCATGCAATGTGAGGTTGGAATTCAACAAGCTGACCGGAGACACTGTGACCTTTGAGGCTCCTCAGGGGCCCTACACTATGGAGGTCGAGAAAGGATGAAATATGTCACAGATCGGAGGATATGGATGTAACCGTTTCATCTCCCACATGGGTATCACTGGTGGTGAGTTGATCAGCTTCTTCTTCAGAGCAGAAAGATCCAAGTTGGCTGTCATTATTCTCAACACGGATGAAGATGATGAGGACCCACTTGATGAAGCCATCTATACTCGAAGAATAAGGCTGAGCGAGGACGAGGTGTTCAACCTATGGGACATAATTCCGCCACGTGCTGACGTTGTCGGGGTGCCATTGGTGACCCGCCTGACAACTACCATGGTTGGTCGGCATGTTATGATATGTTATACTTAGTGTACAATCCGATTACATGCTTACTTAGTAGAATTCAAGCTTAGTAGAAATGTAGTACTGTTTTTGATAGTGTAGAAACCTATACTTAGTAGAAATATATTTGCAAGAGTATGTGCGAGGCTACTTATTAATTGATATGTTTTTCTTATTCAGAAATTGCCAAAGAGCCTATCTGTGAGTTGTGGTATCGAGCCTGATGAAGAAGGCTCTGCTGGAATACGCCTTACCGCAAGGGCTTCGTCACCACCTGTGCGTACGGCGTGGACACAGACGGTCGCACACACTTCAACTCAGTTGGGTGGAAGAACTTCCTCGTTGGCAAGAATCTTCGTGTTGAACAGGCCATCCTAATTACTATCAGGAACACCCACCGCCATGGCTTGAGGATGATGGTCGTCGTTGATATCATCTAGAACTACATATGTGTGTGGCTGTATGACTACCCCTAGTAGACTGCTATATGTTGTATGACTACCTAGTACTGCTTATCATATATGCTACTGTATGAACCATATATGTGTGTGAGGATGCATGTTGACTCTATATGAGTACCTATAATGCTTAATAATATTGTATGACTACTGTATGACTATATGGTATTGTGGTTAATGATATTGTTATTTGGTATATGTGAAATTATAGTTTATTGAAACAGGGTACTATTCTAGATCAATGGGAAGCATGGGAAAATCTTGAAAGATACAACAGTAGCGCGGGCAAAGAAAAGCGCTACAGCTACTTATTAGTAGCACATGTTGGGAAACCGCTACTGATACAGGCAATACTAGTAGCGCGTGTACATAGAGCGCTACTACTATCTGTTAGTTGTGGCGCCTTATTAGTAGCGCGGCCACCCGCACTACTGATAGAGTTAAAACGCGCGCTACTACTAGGGTTTTCCCTAGTAGTGTCGGTTCATAATTGGGTCTTTGGAAGTTCTGTACAAAAAGAAGGCAAGGACCGAATGTTTTGAAATAACTAAGTCCTGATTGAATGCAAGATGGCAGAGGGTTCCTCAATGAGTGAGCATATAGTGAAGCTCGCCAGCTATGTTGATAGACTAGCTTCTCTGGAATTCCTCTAACAATTGATACATATATTGTTCTTGCTTCACTTCCCCCATCTTATGATGGTTTTATCATGAATTAGAACATGAACAGGATGGAGAAAAGTGCAAACGAGTTATTCGCTATGCTCAAAACTGGGGAAGCTGGAATGCAAAAAAAGAAACAAGTGTTGATGGTCAACAAGACCGCCAGTTTTAAGAAGAAGGGCGAGTCCAAGAAGGAATCTACTGGTGCCGGTAAGACCATCTCTCAGAAGAAGAACAAGGGCGAAGCCCAATAAAGAGACTGAATGTTTCTACTGCAAACAGAAGGGCACTGGAAACACAACTACAAGAAATACTTGGCGGATAAGAAGAACGGTTCTTCCAGTAAGATATAAAAGTTATACAAAGTTAATGTTATTCTACTTGTTGACTTATTGTATGTCATGAGTATTTGATACTAATCAGTTTTGCAAACCGATGCAAGGGCTACGGAAAGCTCGCAAGTTGAGAAGAAATGAAGTCTTGATGCATATCGGGAGGGATCACTACTAAAGACCATTGAAGTCATGCCTTTAGTTTATCTTCAAAATTTATATTAGATCGAATAATAGTTATTTCATTCTAGAAGTTGTGTAAAACAATATATATATTGGGTTATGCGACGGGTATTGTTATGAAGTTTTTAACAATTGTTGTTCAAGTTATAAGAATATGGTTTCGGATTTACCTCTATTATTGATGATTTATTCATAAAATCTTGAATTGGGAAATTTATAATATTAATGCTAAATGTCTTAAAGAAGACTGATGAACCACACTTATATGTGGCACTGCTTGGTTATATCGGAGAAACAATCTTCGTATAGATGAAGCATAACTTATATATTTTGATTTTGAATCATTTGATGAAATACATAGTGATGTATGGGGTTCGATGGACTAACTCGGGCGAAGTGAATTATACTTCATTAAATAAAAACTTGAGTAAATATGATTTACTTGATATAAGTCTGAATTATTTGAAAGGTTCAAAAGAAATTTAGAGTGAAATATTTGAAATGTTCAAATAAAATTTGTGATAAAGATAAGAATCATTATGACAAGGATAAATGGATCTTCAATCATGGAGAAACATTATCTAAGTCATGAGTTTAGCAAAACATTCAGATAATTGTGAAATCATTTCTTACCGATTTGTCTCTAGTAAATTTGGGGATATATATATATATCTAAAACGGTAACCAATACACCGAACGGAGCACCATCTTATAGTTTGGCAAGACAACACCATATGAGTTATCGAGTATACAATCCAGACAAATACTAAAATTGTAGGCAATCCCATACACATAAATGGGATATTCCTTCGACCAAAAGGTTCAAAGACAAAAGTGTCTGTCACAAAAATTGAACACTTTATCGAGAAAGAGTTTTTGCACTCAAGAAGTAAGTGGGAGGACAGAGAATGCACGGCGAGCGGTAGCAAGCCATGCCGTCCTGGCTAGAGGAGAGGTCGTGAGGCGAGTCGAAGGAGTGCAATGGAGGAAGAATGGTTCGAGGAGGAAGAAAGCTGGAGGAAGAAGAAAGAAGAACGACTATTGGATGTTAATTCAACATCCTAGAATATTGGTTTACCAAAATAAAATTTGTGTAGACTTACCTATCGCCGGTCCCATACTTTTTGATGAAGATGAAGATAGTGAGTGGTATGTTGGGCATGTATATACTCATTAGATACCCCATGTGATAATAGGGGGTAAGAGGGAGCATGTTAAAATTGCTCTTACTCATTGTAGTACTTTGATACTAGGTAAATGTCTTTTGTCGTTTTGATATGTGATGTAAATAGTCATATATTTTCAATTTTGCATCAACTTTTGCAAGCCCTCATGTTATGGCACACAGTAAACAAAGATGTTGCCATCTTATTAAGGAAAGATTTAACAGCTGGACATTCTCATAAAAATTTAAAAGACACATTATGAAATAATCAAAGTTATAGAACACTTATGGCCATCAATGTATTATCTTGAGGCATCATGTTTTAGCAGGTGCGCAAAGTCAATTTTGTCAAACAGAGTAAACTGCATCAAAAAAAGAATGCATGTCATTAGTGACCATACCTGATCTGTCGACGACCCTTGGCCTTTTGTCTCCATCTTATTTAGCTTATCAATAATATCCCTTATAGTCGGCCTTTTGTGATGATCTTTATCCACACAACTTAAAGCGATTTTAACGCATCTCATTACTTGTTCGGAGTATGCCTCCAGTGCATTCACTGATAATTCTTGTAACATATGCCCCCATTTTTCCTGTACCTGTTAGTTGAGAATATATAATGGATATAGATACTAAAATAATGATAAAGTTTCTTCCTGGAACAAGTACTGAGATGGTAACAGGAATTTTTAGCAATTTTTTTACATGCTCAATAAATTTCTCGTAGGGCATTTCAGCACATTGGGTGTAACCTGTAGGTCCAGCTATTATCTTTATGATGATAACACCGAGGCTGAATATGTCCAGCTTATTTGATATTAAACCGCTATCTATATATTCTGGCGGTAGATACCCACTTCATATATAAGACATCATATATGTTAGTGATACCATGAAATGCAAAAATAACTGCTTGCATTTGTATTATAAATTCTGAAACCACATAAAGAATTTTTTTTTAAGTTAAAGAATTGTGCTTACAGTGTTCCTGTACGGCTTTCTGTGACTCGCGTTTGTTCTTGTCCAAAAAGCTTCGACAAGCCAAAATCTGCAAGCTTCGGCACCATTTTGTCATCCAATAATATATTAGCTGGTTTTAAATCCAAATGATATATAGGAGGTTTCAAGTCCTCGTGAAGGTATTTCAATCCCTCGCAGATCCCCTTAATTATTGCATATCGTGTGGGCCAGTCATGCCCACTATACTCATCTGTTGGAGTGAACACATAGTCTTTCAAAATGCAAATTTCAAGAATACGAATATGCTACTTCAAGTGTTAAACTAGTACAAGAAAAGAATAACATAATAATACCAGAAAGATATCTGCCAAGATCCCCATTTTGCATATACTCGAAGCATAGCGCCATATGTGTCCTCTCAGCAAAAATCATTTTTTCATTGTGCAGTACACATTCTTTCTGAGTCTCATGGCAAAAGCCAACTAAACGCACAATATTCTTGTGCAGCAGACTTGTAAGGTTGCGAAACTCCTTCTCAAAATTCTCATTATCACGCCCAGGCATGGAATGAAGCAACTTCACAGCAATCGTTTCACCATTTTTATGCACCCCCTGCTCAACATACCGCACATGTGCATGGTTTATGTAACAATGCTATGAATGTGCGGGGCCAGTAAACCATGTATACATCTTAAATCGTACTCCCTCCGTTCCAAAATAGATGACCCAACTTTGTACTAAATTTATACCAAAGTTAGTATAAAATTGAGTCATCTATTTTGAAACGGAGGGAGTACCTTGTAAACTGTCCCAAATGCACCGGCACCAAGTTCCCGGTCCTTAGAGAAACCATTTGTCATTTTCTCCAATAAATGGAGTGGCACATGTTTTGGAAACACACTGCTTGAATGGGCCAAGTTAATGCTTCCCCTGGTTACAGAAGGAAAAGGAGAGGGGAGAGAAGGCGCTGTTGGGATATTAAGAATATCGCAAGACGACTGAAAGCCGTTCATGAATGGTCCTGGATCCTGCATCGTTCCGATGCAGAGGCCGTGGGCAAGCCTTTTTTTTCAAAAATATAAAATGAATGGTGGATCCTTGTTAGCCTGAACTGCCTCCAGAAGGCCCACGGCTGCAGATTAAAGCTGATACAGCATAAACACAAACATGTGATGATAAAAACCAGAACCATCAGGTTCTTGAGGCAGCTTATTAACAAAAAGAGGTTCTAAAGGAAGTAGATATAGAGACTCAAACCTGGAGAAGACGTGCACTCCTATCAATGGATGTGCGTTAGTGGAGGCGCAGATCGGCAGATCACGTGATGATACAGGGGCAACAGACCGAATTAAATTGGAAGGTTAACTAGAATAATTGTACTCGATCTGATACGAATAAATTGCCGCCGCCACTGCGTCAATTAATTCGGATCAGTGGGAGTACTAGTTCAATTTCACGGCAGCCAAGTTCGGCCCTTCATATACAGAGTATGTTTCAAATTAAGGTCCAATCCACATGATGCAATCTGCATGTGTACTCAAATGAGTAAGACCTTTAGAATGCACTTGTGATTTTGGACAACCAAAAAACAATAAGAAGATTGCACGTGATCTATAGACCTCCAGGACTTCAAAACAATGGTCAGCAAGATTTAGGAACTTGTTAAACATACAGTCAAGAAGTCTACAGATCTACTAGTATCATCTACTGTATTTATTACGAGCTCTTAAAATGAGATGAATTCAAGTTTATCTATTACAACGATGACCATTTCCGCATGTGCAGTACTACTATGCATCACTTTATCAAGACATACTACAAATCCAATTCATGCATGAACAAATCTGATATACATTTTGCAGATCCGATGAGCATTCAAATCTGATATTCATTTTTTTCCTTGTAAACCAGATCTGATATATTTTGTTCCCAGTCAGTATCCTTAACATATTTCAAGCATAAGCATCATTAGAATTTTTTACTGATTTTCTCCGCACTGACATCTACCAGTAGACCAACCGATACACAAATCAAATCCATGCATGAAGAGGCAAAACATGGGCAGCGTCCAGATTAAGGGCAGACCTACCAGTAAATCCAGATCTGGCATCATACTATTAACCAGCACTATGTTAAAGCAGAAGCAGATGTAAGGTGTGGAGAGTGCACTAACCAGGAAAATAAGTCTCCGCCTGCAGAGCGGTCGTAAGCACGCAGTGGAGAGAGGGAGTCAGCCGGTAGCTGGAGCTTCTTGCTCTTGGGATAGATATAGATCCCATCTATACAATCCGTGCAGATGCCGCCGGATTAAATTAAACCGAAGCCTGCAGTGAGCAACAACTTCCAACCAATAGTCGTACATAATTTCAAACAATAATTTTCCCCTTCGTTTGAGGTCCTGACATAAAAACATGTTAATGAATTTTGTATTGGAACAAGGTGTCGTGATACGACCACCAGTGACCAAACGACTCTTTTTTGGCGACGAATCTCCTAGCCATCCTCGCGTTACGGACCGGGAAATATACTACGAGCGCAAAAAAGACACTTTCGCGAGCGCACGTCCCAATGCGCTATGGACACCAGCGTAGAGTTCTCTCTAATCACTCTTCCCTTCATTTTACCATGAGAGCCTGGTAACATCTACTCCCTCCGTCTCATAATATAAGAGCGTTTTTTACACTAGTGTAATGTCAGAAACACTCTTATATTAGTAGGGATATTAGTAGGGCGGAGGGAGTACCTCCTAATCACTCTCCTCTGATCTTACATGGTGGAGAGTAACACTCTTATATTAGTAGGGCGGAGGGAGTACCTCCTAATTACTCTCCTCTGATCTTACATGGTGGAGAGTGGCGCAGAGTGGCGGAGATCCTTTGTTGAGAAGTGGCGTTATGAAGATGATGCATGGCAATGTTGCTTCCACCGTGGCTACGACGAAAAGTCTCGGCGGCATGGTGCAACGTAGCATCTGTTAGAATAAATCCGAGGCACTCCGTCGATCATCTGAAGACCAAGCAATCACACAAGCACGACACCGAGATTTGTTAATGAGGTTCACTGATATGGCTACATCACCGGGACATGATTACGGGCGCTCCTCCCCGTGACACCGTCACAATACCGCACACCGGCCATCCGGGCGCCGGCACATGCCGCCGGCTCCCCCTTGCGCGCCTGTGCTATTATGTTGGCATATGTTACATCTGTTAGAATATAGAGTTGTAATCTCAACCTCCTTCCTTCTCTTGTATTCTACCCAAACTCCTTCTGTCATAACCTTGTACGTCAAGCCAGGCTTCGGCCACGCATCAATATAAACTACCACGCGGCTCCCTCGATGGAGTAGGAACGCTTCATATCTTTCATGGTATCAGAGCCACCTCTTCTCATACATCTAGCCACAATCCAAAACCCTAGAAACCACACATCATCGTCTCCATGGCTTCCTCCGCCGGCGTCTCCCTCAACCTTGGATCACCGCCGTCTGAGAAGCTCGCAAGAGGTAATTTCATCCTCTGGAAGACGCAGGTCCTCCCAGCCCTGCGAGGTGCGCAGGTGATGGGGCTCCTGGACAACACCGATGCCGCTCCACCCAAGATGGTGGAGATCACGAAGGCAGACAAGACCACGGCCCTAGAGCCGAATCCCCTATACGGACCCTGGATCGCCAAAGATCAGCAGGTTCTATCATACCTTCTCAATTCCATGTCTCCAGAAATTCTTGCACAAGTTGTTGGGAAAGATTCCACCTTTGAGCTCTGGACGACGGTGACAAATCTCTTCGCCTCACAATCTCAGTCTCGGATTACTAATCTGAGAATCGCCATCACCAATACCAAGAAGGGCTCGATGTCAAGCTCGGCGTATATGGCGAAGATGAAATGTCTTGGGGATGAACTAGCTGCTGCAGGTCGTCCCGTATCTGATCCGGAGATGGTGGACTATATTCTGGCCGGACTGGACCGCGACTACGACCCCGTGGTGGCGGCGATCGGCGCTGTCAAAAACATCATCACAGCCGACGATCTTTTTGCCCAGATTGCTGCCTTTGATCAAAGGATGGAGATGCTAGGCGACTCATCTTCAGGCGGGTTCTATTCATCCGCTAATGCGGTCTACAGAGGCCGTGGCCAGTCCCGTGGCAGATCTCGCGGGCGTGGAGGAAGAGGCCGTGGCCGTGGTGATCGTGGTGACCGCGGTGACCAACAGTCGTCTTCCTCCAATGGAGGCGGCGGATTCAGAGGCCGTCCTCGACAGCAACAGCAACAGCAGGCTCGTGAGCAACAGCATGACTATCCAGAATGTCAGATATGCTACAGACACCATCCAGGAGGTGCACGAGTTTGCTGGTGGCGTTATGAAGAAAACGACCAGGAAGAAAAGCAAGCGCATGCAGCCTCCTATGGCGTGGACACCAACTGGTACGCCGACAGTGCAGCAACAAACCACATCACAGGTGAACTTGACAAGTTGACGATGCGGGAGAAGTACAATGGAGGCGACCAAATTCGCACGGCAAGCGGTTCTGGTATGGATATCACACACATTGGCGGTTCAATTGTTAAAACCCCCGTGAAAAAATTACACTTGACCAATGTCTTGCATGTTCCTCAAACCTCTAAAAATCTTGTTTCCGTTCATCGATTCACTCTTGATAACAATGTTCTTATTGAGTTCTATCCTTATTTTTTCTTGGTTAAGGACTTGAAAACAAGGAGAGTCATTCTTAGAGGACGGTGCGTGGGAGGACTCTACCCACTCATATCATCATCATCATCTTCATCTTCATGGTCCAATAAACAAGCAAATATTGTCACCAAGCTATCTACATCAAGGTGGCATAGTCGTTTAGGTCATCCATCTTCAGTCATAGTTAGATATGTTCTTAGCAAAAATAAACTCTCTTATGAGCCTAGTAGTGAGTTAGTTTGTGATCCGTGTCAACAAGCAAAAAGTCATCAATTACCTTACCCAATTTCTACTAGTGTGTCTACTGCCCCTTTACAACTTATCTTTTCAGATGTATGGGGGCCAGCTCCTATTTCAGTTGGTAGATTTTCCTATTATGTAAGTTTTATTGATGACTATAGTAAATTTACTTGGATTTATCTGTTGAAAAAGCGATCTGATGTATTCCAAGTTTTCCTCAATTTCCAAAATCTTGTTGAACGCAAACTGAAATCTAAAATCATTGCTATGCAAAGTGACTGGGGTGGTGAGTATGAAAAACTAAATTCTTTCTTTCAAAAGCTTGGCATATCACACCATGTATCTTGTCCTCATGCTCACCAACAAAATGGATCCGCTGAAAGAAAGCACCGTCACATAGTTGATATGGGGCTTGCCTTGTTAGCAAATGCTTCCATGCCGCTTAAATTTTGGGATGAAGCATTCTTAACTGCTACATATCTCATCAACTTGCTTCCAAGTAAAGTTATCAAATTTGAAACACCCATTACACGACTTCTTGGTGTCACACCCAACTATACATCTCTTCGTATTTTTGGTTGTGCCTGTTGGCCCAATCTTAGGCCTTACAACACACGCAAACTCGCTTTCCGCTCAAAACGGTGTGTCTTTTTAGGCTATAGCCCCATGCATAAAGGGGTTAAGTGCCTTGATGTTCCTACTGGTCGGGTGTATATATCCAGAGATGTTGTATTTGATGAGTCCGTGTTTCCCTTTGCATCCCTTCATCCTAATGCTGGTGCACTTCTCCGCAAAGAAATTCTTCTTCTTCCTTCACATCTTCGGTCTTTTGATCATGGGGGCGACAACAATTGTACTAACCAATGTGATGATATTCCTGCTGGTACTAGTCTTTCTCTTATGCCTGTGCAGGTCCCTGGAGAAAACGGTGCTCAAAATGACCAAGATCTCAAAAATATGGCTGGTTTTGATCCTATATTTCATGCTGAGGAAGGAGACGAAGCTGGCACAGATGACGAAGAAGATCTGGCGGCGCCTGCCACCCCTACACGCGCGCAGATCTCGGATCACGCGACCGCATCCGCCTCGGATCAAGCCCCTGATGGCTCCAGTCCTGGATCCAGGGCGGGCCACTCCCGTGCTGCCGCGTCAGCTTCAGGCGGGACCAGCAGCGGGGCCGAATCCCCCTCGCCCCGCGCGCCAGTGTCAGACGGGACCAGCGGCGGGACCAGATCCTCTCCGCATCACGCGCGCCTCCAGTCGTGGTCGGGTGGCGGATCCTCTGCGCCAGTGCCTGCAGGAGGGGCAGCCACACCAGAAGCCACAGGATCCCCTGCGCATATGACGACAAATCAGTCCACTGCATCAGCAGATTCTCCTGGATCTTCTGTGGCAAGTATACCAGCGGGGCAGCGAGAGGTTTCTTCACGTGTTATGACCCGGCTACAGAAAGGTATACGGAATCCTAAAATTAGGAAAGATGGAACTATACCATATGGAATGTTGTGTATTTCAGGAGAACCAACATCGTTGAAGAATGCACTTGATGATCCTAAATGGAAAAAGGCAATGGATGAGGAGTATTCTGCGCTCATGAGGAATAAGACTTGGCATCTTGTACCAAATCAGAGAGGTAAAAATATTATTGATTGCAAATGGGTGTATAGAATTAAGAAGAAGGCAGATGGCTCCATTGACAGATATAAGGCGCGTCTAGTTGCAAAGGGCTTTAAGCAACGTTATGGCATTGACTATGAGGACACCTTTAGTCCCGTTGTGAAAGCTGCAACTATCAGACTTGTGTTAGCCATTGTTGTATCCAGAGGATGGAGTTTAAGGCAGCTAGATGTACAGAATGCGTTTCTGCACGGTGTTCTGGAAGAGGAAGTGTTTATGAGACAACCACCTGGGTATGAGAGTAAGAAATTGCCACAGTATGTCTGCAAGCTTGATAAAGCACTCTATGGTCTAAAGCAAGCACCCAGAGCATGGTATTCCAGATTGAGCTCACAGTTAAAATATCTTGGCTTTGTTGCTTCCAAGGCTGACACATCCTTGTTTATTTATAACAAGGCAGGAGTAGTCATTTTTGTGCTTATATATGTTGATGATATCATAGTTGCAAGTTCTTCACAAAATGCTACTAATGCTCTTTTGCATGATTTGAGCTCAGAGTTTGCCTTGAAGGACCTAGGTGATTTGCATTTCTTCTTGGGTATTGAAGTCAAGAAAACTCAAGATGGTATTGTATTAAATCAGGAAAAATATATTCTTGAGCTTCTGTCTCGCATGGGGATGAAAAATTGCAAGCCAATGTCTACACCTTTATCCTCCTCAGAAAGTCTCTCAGCATATGAGGGTGAGCCACTTCAAGAGGAGGAGAGTACAAGGTATAGGAGTACTGTGGGAGCACTACAATATTTAACTCTCACACGTCCAGATATCTCATTTGCTGTCAACAAGGTTTGTCAATATCTTCATGCACCTACTTCTGCACATTGGTCAGCTGTCAAGAGGATTGTGAGATATGTGAAACATACTATGGGAATAGGACTTCATTTCAAACGGTCTAATTCTTCTCTTGTGAGTGCATTCTCTGATGCTGACTGGGCAGGATGTAGTGATGACAGAAGATCAACTGGAGGTTTTGCAGTGTTCTTTGGATCTAATCTTATCTCTTGAAATGCTAGAAAGCAAGCTACTGTGTCACGCTCAAGTACAGAAGCTGAATACAAGTCTTTGGCTAATGCAACTGCTGAGATCATTTGGGTTGAATCACTTCTTGAGGAATTGGGAATCAAGAAGAATCGTATCTCATGTTTATGGTGTGATAATTTGGGAGCAACATATCTGTCTGCAAATCCAGTGTTTCATGCCAGGACAAAGCACATAGAAATTGATTTTCACTTTGTACGAGAAAGGGTTGCGGCAAGGAAACTTGAGATTCGATTTATTCCTTCTAAGGATCAAGTGGCTGACGGTTTTACAAAAGCACTACCAGCAAGACCATTTGAAGAATTCAAGAGTAATCTTAACTTAGGTTAGTTGAGATTAAGGGAGGGTGTTAGAATATAGAGTTGTAATCTCAACCTCCTTCCTTCTCTTGTATTCTACCCAAACTCCTTCTGTCATAACCTTGTACGTCAAGCCAGGCTTCGGCCACGCATCAATATAAACTACCACGCGGCTCCCTCGATGGAGTAGGAACGCTTCATATCTTTCAACATCGTGTGTCTACCCCCGCTATATATGAGAGGCTTAGGATACAAGTGTCCTACTAGGACACGACTCCATATCCTATCTAAACACAATACTGCTCAGAGTCCAACTGTAACCTACCGTGTACACAATATTCGACACAACTCCAACAAACTCCACCTTGGCGAATATTCTCCACCACCTTGAATTTGTCAATGCGTCAAACTTCCATGTACATTGGACATGAGCTTATCCCGTGAGTTCCGCTGCTACTCCAAAGACTCCATACGACTCCACTGCAACTTGTAGTCTCTTCTTTTCTTGACCAAGGTCAACACTCGAGCAAAATTAAGTACCTTGTTACTCTAGTTTGTGCTCCCAACTTCCATAGTATCCATCCAACGTCATCACACACTGATCACTGACCTGCGTGAAAATAAACAACTCACATATTGGGTGTCACACGTAAGAGTTACCTGAACTCAACATCACCGCTCCTTTCTTGACCGCCTGTCTGAAACATGAAGAAATTTCACCGTTGCTTGTAGTCATCCCGAGTCAAATTCGCAATTGTCTCACTACATGTATGACCACCAGAGCCCTGGTCCGTCTCCATGTCCCGTGCATACCGCACGCCTCGCCGCTATTACTGCGTCGAGCCTCTGCTGTCCCGGTCGAGTCTCAAGGGTCGCAAACCCACACCACTCAACCCCCACTGCAGAGTACCACCGATCAACACCGACCGATGACGAGTTTCACGCTTCCATCAGACCATTGGGCTCCAGTCTGAATTATGTGTCCCTCGCTTTTTTCCCGCTGAAATAGGCTTCGATTCTCTAGATCCTTACACCGTAGCCCCTCAATCCAGCTCCACCTTCAACATGACCCTATGGTAGATGATCAGTCCACCCTCGCGCCCCGTTGACTTCAAGCTCTCATCTACGCACCATCTTGAATCAACCCCGCCTCATAGTCTTGTCGAAGTCACACAAACCCTCGGGCCTGCGCCACGTGTTTCCACGCCCAGAAGTCGGTCACCATCAGCATCACGCTCCTATGTCGCCGTCACCGATCCCGCACCGTCTTCTGTACCAACCGACTTGTGTCGATCCGTCAGACTGTCCAGGCCAACTGCCCTATGTGTCTGACCCGAGCCGATTTTTCTGACTGCAACCATCTACAACTCCACGCAACCCTCATCATCCATCTTAACTGGTTGACATCCCGCAACGCCTTCAAGCATCCTTGATGTGTCAGCAAATTTTCACTGCTGTCTGTCATAACCCAAGGTTTTCAGTTCTGTCAAACTTCTCCACCTCAAACCTGGTATTCGCTGGCGCCAGATTCTTTGTACGACTAACCGTGGTGTAGCTCCTGACTCAATCTCAATGCTAGCTTGCTTTGTCCTCCTGATGGAATTCCTTTGGATCTGATTAGGCTGCCTTACGTTGCACATCTACCACTCGGACTCGGTCTCCTTTTGTTTCCAAACAAATCATTGTCTGTTACTAAATTGCTTTGACCGTACTACACCACGCCCATGTACGCCAGTACGCGCACGCCAGGCCACTGTTCGTCAAGGGCTGCTCCGCACAAGACCATGATGGCCCACCACAGCGGTGCTTGGGTTTCCTGCCGGCTGCCACGCCACATGCTGCAACGCGCCGTTCGAGCCTGCTGCTACGCCGCCGTCGCCCTAAACAGATCGCCGAGACTGCCATACGTACGCGCGCATCGCCTTGTGCTTCTTTCAAACACGATGTCGTCGTTTCCAAATCTTCAAGAGCAACTTTGATCCACCGACGCGACAACATCTGCTGCCATGTCTCCAATCATACTCATTGCATCTCGTTAGATCCCATCGACAACTTCCATGTGTTCTCCTCTAGATCAATAATTCACAGCCTCCGAACAACCTAGCTCGTGATACCACTTGTTAGAATAAATCCGAGGCACTCCGTCGATCATCCGAGGACCAAGCAATCACACAAGCACGACACCGAGATTTGTTAACGAGGTTCACCGATATGGCTACATCCCCGGGGCATGATTACGGGCGCTCCTCCCCGTGACACCGCCACAATACCGCACACCGGCCACCCGGGCGCCGGCACATGCCGCCGGCTCCCCCTTGCGCGCCTGTGCTATTATGTTGGCATAGGTTACATCATGTGTCTACCCCTGCTATATATGAGAGGCCTAGGATACAAGTGTCCTACTAGGACACGACTCCATATCCTATCTAAACACAATACTGCTCAGAGTCCAACTGTAACCTACCGTGTACACAATATTCGACACAACTCCAACAGCATCGGTGACGGACACGTGTTGATGGACATGCGCACAGGGGCGGAGCCACGTTTGGGCCAAGACCCGGGCCCCAGGCTTGCTACAGTTTAGCTACAGTGTCAGACAGTGCACATCATGCTTCAGTCAAGGAAGGAAATTTTCCTAACGCCCCGGGCCCAGGCCCCCCCCCGGCCTGGGTCCTGTCTCCGCCACTGCATGCGCAGGTAGTGGTGCTGTCGGGCATTGCAGTGGCGTGAACAACAATATGGCATGGCAAGATGAATGTGTTGGTCGATCCTGAAGGTGGGATGGCGGAAGATGACGGCGTCTAATTCTAGAGTATGTGCATGCGGTGCGCGCTGGGGGCCTACTCGACCGGTTGGTGCTCTCGGCTTGTTTGTCGGCGGCTTAATGAGGCCACCGGATTAGATGGTGTGTGTTTACATGTGGTTGGATCACATCATCAAGCTTGTAGGAGTATTTAATGCCTAACGAAAATATTCGTCTCTTCACGACAAACTATTTCTCTAGAAGGATGAGACGCCCCTTTGCGTGTCGTTTTCTTTTCATAATTGCTGGCGAATGGTTTTCTTCTCGGCTTCAATCATTTTTTGACTCTTCTATTTTTTTCCTGTTGTGCATGTTAGTTGTTATGTTTTTCTTTATTTCTTATTATATTTTGGTTAATACATTTTCCAGTAGGTTTTTAGGTAGCTAATTCTTTCTTTATTTATCTTGGGTAATGGACTGTGGCGTGGATGGTAATTTTTACTTGTAGTTGAATTATAGTTTCATTTTGTTTCTTTGTTTTTTGGTACCGCTTTCATTTCACGCATATTTGCATCCTAGCATTGTTTTTACATTTCAAAGTGACAGAGTTACAATACATGTTATTCTGTACTCAGGAAGTGTAAATTTCAATGATATGACAATATAATCTCCCTTGTTCTCTAAATAGTTTCTGGTGAAAGATAATTATCAGGTAGGGAAGAAAATTCTATGAGACATAGGCACACCTGAAAAACAAGCTCATACCCAGCACAACTCCATGAAGAGGCCCATCAAACTTTTTGCTGGGCTCGCAAAGCCACACTACTGCGTCACTGCCTCAGCGGCGATGGTTGACAGGTGCCGCGCGCACTTCCTCGGTCCTCCTCGGGGATCGCCATTAGCCGCTTCCTCTAGATGCAGGTGTTACTGAGCCAACACAGATGGTCAAAAACTCACTCCTCGCTTCTTGTTTAAGTGTAGATATTTGCCAGATCCACATCACCGGCGGTTTTTCACTTCCTCCATGTCTTTCATTGTCTCCACACAGGAGAAGACAGCTACTTGGCTACTTGCCCTAGCTGCAATGCCGAGTGATGCTGCCCTTAGATTGCAGTGTGGTCGCGCACTAGCGGACAGCGGGGTCTGAGCCATCATCTGAACACCGAGGTGACTGGAACAACAATGCTTGCAGGGAAGAAATGCTTTAGGACTCCCACAAAACACATGTCAGCTTTTTACAAGGGTATAAGAGCAACTCCAACGGGCCGACCGAAACAGACAGCGCATTTGTCCGTTTTTTGTCCGTTTGGGTCGACTGCCCGCCGGACGTCCGCCCAGTTTTGCATTTGGGTCGGCAGTGCGCCCAACGCACCGACTCATTTCATGTCCGCATTCAACTTTTTAAAAAAAGGCCCGCGGGCGATCATGCCAGCGGCCATGTCTCATGCCGGCACCATGCCAGCGCCGGCATACAATATCGGCTTCAGAAAATATCACCACAGTTCATGCTGGCGCACTCGCCAGCCGGCCGGCACACATAGCAGCACATAAAAAAGGGTAGGACTTGAGTTCGACCATACCATCACGGCTCCCGTGGTCCTTGATGACCCGATAGCAATGGGAGAGATTGAAGCACTAGCCATTGCGTTGAACCTTGAATGCCTCCAAAGCTTGAAATGCCTACAAAAATGTTTTCATGCAAGCATATGGACAAGTGATATGCAAATGAACACGCAAAGGATGAACTTGATGACACAAAAGAGGGCGGCTTGCTAGCATACCATGTCTTGCATGCCGATGCCGCTTACATGGCGGGCCTTGACGCTCTCAAGAGTGGCGCAAAACTTGTTGCACTTTTGTTGGATCACCCTCCACCGCTTGGAAATGGAGACGCACCCGCGCGTGCTCAAAAATTGGTAAGGCGGAAACTTCTTGCGCTCATGAAACTCTCGGTGGACACGAATCCAACAGGTTGAATGCTTTTGCTCGGCGCCCGTCTTGGGGTCTTGTCCAATGTCTCCCCAACACTCGCAAAGAAGTTTGTCCTCGACCACCGTGTACGCCTTCGTACGCTTGCTCTTGCGCTTCGGCTTAGGACCGGCGGCTTGGTTGGCGAGCTCACCCTCGAACAAAGGCTCCACATCGATGTCGCACTCGTCCTCTTCCTCTAGCCCATAGTCGTCCGGGAACTCGTGGTCGAGGGGGAAGCCGTCCAGGTCGATGCCGACCTGATCACGCATGAAGGCCGCCTGGTCGGGATCATAGCCAGCGGCCGGCGTGACGCCTCGCGGCCGTCCTGGCTTTGTGTCTCGTCAGGATCGTAGCCAGCGGCCGGTGCACCGCCCTCGAAGATGAGGTTCTGCATGTAGTCCTCGTCGGCGGCGGACGGCCTTTCGTCAAACAGGTTGCGGGCGCCCGGGAGCACGCTGGTCGGCGTCTGCCGCGCGTGTTCCGCGCGCCGCCCGATGATGAGCCACCAGCCACCGGGGTGGAGTTGAGGTCGATGGGCGCTGGCACGAGCGTGGAAGGCGCGATCACGCTCACTTCGGGCGAGCACTCCCCGGAGAGGCGGGAGGCCTGCGAGTAGACGTGGAAGGCGGGAATCGTGTTGCAAGCCGACGCGCGGGGCGAGTCGGGCAGCACCATCCGAGGAAACGTCGACGAGCTGGTGCTGGCCGCGGCGACGGCGGCTTGGACGAGGCCGTGCTGGCTAGGGTTTAACCCTAGCATGTAGAGCGCCTCCCTCGTTGCCGCCGCGACGCGGGCATTGGTGACCTCCTGTTGCGCGGCGGCGACGACGGCGGCCTCATCCCTCGCGTCCGCGGCGTGCCTCCGGCCCTTCCTCTTGGCCGACTCATGTGCCCGTTGTTCGGGCGTCAGCGCCTTCTTTAGCTTGGCCGTGGCGACCGTATTGCGCGGGGCACGAGGCTTGCCTTTCCCGATGGGGGCGGCGGCACCGGGCGAGGCGAGGAAGGCGAGGCCGGCGGCGGCGTCGAGGTCGATGGCGTCGTCCATGACTGGTTGGGGCGGGAGCGAGCGCAAGCGGGCGGGAGTGTTTTGGTGGGAAATGGGGGGAAATGGTGGTGGCTGCCACCGACCGGCGGGCCCGGGGAGAGAAGTAGGCGTGCACGCGCGTCCTTCTCGTGTCGGCGCGGACGCAAATCCGGCTAAAAATGTGCCGGAAATGGGTCGCCATGCAGACGCCAAGCGGACATGCGTATGTTTGGATCGGCACGTTGAGCCGCCTTTTGTGTCCGCGCCGACCCAAATGGACGGCGGCGGACGAAATGGGTCGCCCCATTGGAGTTGCTCTAACTTGATTAGCAAATAGACTTGATCTCGTATGGTCATTTTTTTACCAGGTAGACTAAACTTCTCTGTGTTTTCGGTGTGAAATCTTCATCTGGAAGATTGGAACAAGTAACGGTTCATTATACTTTGTTTTACAAAGTTTGAAATATGTAAATCATAGCAAGAAAGGTTGTAATCGAGGTTTTGATTTTGAAATAATGTAAAGTAGTCTTTAATTTTATAGTGCCATGTGTCCTTTTTGTATGGTGCAAAAAAATGATGTATGCTGAATTTGAAATAATAAACTTTGATAGTGCCACGTGGTGTTATTTGTATGGGGGAAAATTGAATGGCATTGAACTGAAAATCAGTCAAATACCAGATAAGCAATATTTTATGTTTTTGCCTTTTTCTTTCTCTTATGTGGTGTTGTTAGTATGCGAGTAGTGGGCCTCGTGTTTTGTAATAAGTTGCCAAGTGTATTCTCTGTCGTGTCATGTGTCATGTCAATGGTATGAGGCCTCGATGAAAGTGCAACTATCCCTAGGTGGTTTTGGTAATTCCTAACAACATATAGCTCATTGAGCTAACATCATTCCAAGATAAATATTTCAGGAAAAGCTCAATGAATGGCAATGGCATGGATGAGATAAGTGGATCCTTCAAAATGCTAAGGAGAAAAGGATTGGCTCAAGCTCAAAAGCTCTAGACTCTACATTTTATATTTTAGTGATCCAAGATCACATTGAGTCTATAGAAAAAGCCAATACTATCAAGGAGGGATGAGGTGTTGCTTAATGAGTTTCTTGCTCCACAGTGCTTAGTGATATGCTCCAAAACTCCCAACTACTTTCTCATATCCACATATGACCTAAACCAACAGTCAAACTCGTCCCTACCGATTCTTTCTACCCGGCGCCACCGAGTTCAGATGTCATAGCCACTGCCACAAACCCTAGGCAAATCGGTCTCACCGATAGGGATCTCGGTCTCACCGAGATGGGGTTGTAATCTCTCTGTTTCCCTTCGTAACGTTTCGGTACCACCGAGATGAGCGATCGGTCCCACCGAGATTGCAATGTAAACTCCCTGTTTCCTTTTCGTAACATATTGGTCCCACCGAAATGAGCAAACCGGTCCCACCGAGTTTACCTGACCAACTCTCTGGTTAGCTTATTACCAAAATCGGTCTCACCGAGTTTGTGTAATCGGTCTCACCGAGATTACGTTATGCCCTAACCCTAATCATATCGGTCCTACCGAGTTGCACGTCGGTCCCACCGAAAATCCTAACGGTCACTAGATTTGCTGAATCGGTCTGACCGAGTTTACCAATTCGGTCCCACCGAGTTTGGCAAGTTGTGTGTAACAGTTAGATTTTGTGTGGAGGCTATATATACCCCTCCACCTCCTTTTCATTCATGGAGAGAGCCATCAGAACAAACCTACACTTCCAACTTGTTGTTTCTGAGAAGGAACCACCTACTCATGTGTTGAGGCCAAGATATTTCATTCCTACCATATGAATCTTGATCTCTAGCCTTTCCCAAGTTGCTTTCCACTCAAATCTTCTTTCAACTAAATCCAAATCCTGTGAGAGAGAGTTGAGTGTTGGAGAGACTATCATTTGAAGCACAAGAGAAAGGAGTTCATCATCAAAACACCATTTGTTACTTCTTGGAGAGTGGTGTCTCCTTGGCTAGGTGTCACTTGGGAGCCTCCGACATGATTGTGGAGTTGAACCAAGGAGTTTGTAAGGGCAAGGAGATCGCCTACTTCGTGAAGATCTACCGCTAGTGAGGCAAGTCCTTCGCGGGCGACGGTCATGGTGGGATAGACAAGGTTGTTTCTTCGTGGACCCTTCGTGGGTGGAGCCCTCCGTGGACTCGCGCAACCGTTACCCTTCGTGGGTTGAAGTCTCCATCAACGTGGATGTACGATAGCACCACCTATCGGAACCACGGCTTAAAAATCACCATGTCTCCAAATTGCGTTTGAATTCTCCAAAATCTTCCCTTTACATTCTTGCAAGTTGCATGCTTTACTTTCCGCTGCTCATATACTCTTCGCATGCTTGCTTGAATTGTGTTAAGATTGCTTGACTTGTGCTAAGATAGCTAAAATCTGCCAAAGAATAAAATTGGGAAAAGGATAAGTTTTTATTTGGTCAAGTAGTCTAATCACCCCCCCTGTAGTCATACTTTCGATCCTAAAAGTGGTATCAGAGCTTTGGTCTCCATTTGCTTTGATTTCCATAGCCACTACAACAGGACCATCCCTATATCAACGGTTTTTTCCGTATCTAAAAGTCCATATATGCGTTGTTAGTGTCTTTACCAACGGTTTGCGATGCGTAGCCTTATCCAGTGTTGCTAGCACATAATGCAACACTTATACTTTCGTTGGTAACATGAACCGTTGCAAGAGCACAACACATAAAACCAAAATTTACAACACTTATATATGTTGGTGCTTAATATACATGAATCCAAATCTCATTGCTTGGCAACAAGAATTTGCAACTAGTACATATATAATGTGAATATCTATAATCCCAGCTATTAAATTAATGTTCCACATAATGGTAATAATTATGTATCAAGTGAGGAAAAAAGGAATATACTCACGAGGGGACGAAATCATATATTGGATAGAACTGTTGGATTACAATAGTGGATATTACATGAGGAACTTCATCCAAATGTGATACACAATCTAAATATTTTCTTGACATCAAAACTTTAACGAAAGCATCCATCAACATCCCTACAACTTAACAAAAAAATTAACTAAGGAACAGGAACATCATCCAACATATCCAACAGGAACAACATCCCTACAACTTAACTACAACTAAAAGGGTCTGTCGTCGTCATCATCATCATCATGAACCAGAACACCGTCATCATCATTGCAGTATTCTTGCCACACACCCAGATAATCATCCATATATCTTTTGAATCTATAGAGAAAATAATGAATTGTTAACATAGAATGCATTGACATGATGCAAGTAGTGATATAGGCAGGATATGTCACATACAAAGGTTAAAGGCAATGCAATCTTTGTTTTTTCTACATTACCGAGAATATTACACGTCTTATGACTCTGTACCAAATCTTCAGTTTTCACAAGTGCCATATCAACATGCACTGCCGAGAATTCATTTGTAATTTCAGCATCAAGTTTACATTTAGGATCATGATATCAAAAAAATATACATTTAGGATCACAACTTACAACTATAGCAAGAGCTACGATCCCTATTAGGTACAAGTGGAGACATGATACAATGGAAAATAAGGATAAAACCATGTAATTGCAATGCTTAATTAATCAAACAATTTTATTAACAAAACAAATTATTGAGATGTAAATGAAATTTCAGCCTATTTCAGGAATATAAATAGAAGCACGGCCACTCTACAATAATGATTGCAAGTTATCATCTTTCAAGAAGTACGGTGCAAATAAAAGAACTACCATAGGGGAAAGAACTAGACGTACGGTTACTAAGTTGAAGGACAAACATGGCGAAAACCTTTGTCTGATCTTTCGCTTCATAGCCTTGAAGCTGACCTGCATACATGAGTAACTAAGAATTTATAAAAGAAGCCGCTCTGTTATCATTAAAAGTATATAATGAATGAGAATGGATTAACACAGAAACTATAATTAGCACATAATTCTAAGCCAGCCTTAAGGAATGAATCCTCACCCAACAGTATGCATATACAAATCTACTATTCTCATTAGAATCAGTTTGCTAATATTGAAATGTTAGAACGATAATTTTCTACTAATTTCCATCAATTTCTTCAATTGATTTCTGGCATCTTACTTCATTTGCGTTTCATAAACATTGCCAAAAGACAATTCATAGTAAGTTTTCTGTAGGAAGTTGTGTGTGTTTGGATCATATTAAAGTTATAATAATATCAAGAAATGACACAATATTGTGTGGTATCAAAGAGCTAGAACTGCAACCCCATTTAAGAAATGATGACTCACTCCTTGCATAATTCTCAATACAATTTCATGACAGTAGTTGCATACAGTTTTTCCAAACCAATTCCAGCATAGAAGAAAAGGAACCCGGGGATATATTAAAGGTTTGCAAAAATCATGGAAACACATGATGACACATTGGCACAATAGTAACCTTGTGTAACACTTCAGGTTGCAAATATCTTCTGCTGGAATCATTAATGGTACCATAGCATCAATCTTGACTTTGCGCAGTTTGAGAGCTACCTACAGTAGAGAATAATTGACATCAAAAAATTACAATTATAAAAAAGATAAAACATATTAGAATATGACTGAATCCTATTTACATGGCTTGTCCTTACATGCATGGCTGGTGTTTAAGAACATATGATTCACGATATGGATTTATCCATGTTTGGCATTAGTTCTGGACATGTGTTTAAGGCAGTGACTGGTGTTGTGCATGTGGGGGTTGTCCGTATATGCAACCTTCCCTATGATACGACACGACACTGGCGAGCCTCATGGAGGCCAAAAGGGGTTGCAATGTGGTGGCTGTGAGTGTGACCATTGGTATGAGAAACAAAGATGACCTGCAGTGCACCGTAGCAAGCAGGAAACCTGCAATTGATGGCATATCCATGGCCGGAGATGGCCAGAGCAATACCGTGTAGCAGGCTGCAGGACCTATTGGTGCTGCGACGGCGCCTCCCCAGTATCGGCAATGAGTTCTACATCGAGCCCTTGACCTCGTGTGCGCGGGCCGCAGGGTCGTCGCGGCCGCGACCTCATGCTGCACCAATTGTCTCTGCTCCTTCAGCAGCGAGATCAACACATTGAGAATCTCCCTCAGGCCGCGACGTGGTGCCCGTCGTGCTCGACATTTCTGCGGGGTGGTTCGCTGTGACAATGCCTTTGATCGACGAGGCATGTCACTGCCGGCGGGTCAGCTGTGTCAATGCCTTGATGCAAAACGCATGACTCCGAAGTACTCATTTTGCATGCTTTTATTCTATACTCCTTTACAGTCTTGGTTTTCTTGAATTATGGCTGGAAATAATTTGTCTCTTTCTTGCATACGTCAGTAGCATGCTTCCGGTTGAAAAATAACACCTCCATATACTCGTTTACTTCTGTTTGTGAGCAGTGTTGAACAAGAATGAACCATCAGCTCACACTGCTCCTAGTAATGCATATTTTGTTTAAAAAATGGCCCCCTCTTGGTTTCTTCACTTCTTGCCACGCTCCGCCACTGCCAGACAAATGCTTTTAATCTAAGCAGCAGGCAGACATAGATAATCAAGAAAACTGACAGAACGAAGAGGTTACTAAATCCATAGTTTCAGGTTGATCAATTATCTTGATGCTTTTTGGGTGAGGTCGCAGATATATTCAGATGTCTAGTAGTGGTTATGCGACACACAGGTAGAAGGTTCAGCCTTAACTCCCAGGGATAGTTCGAAGTCCAAGTCATGGTCACATACCTAGCCTCGTCCGACTCCACGTACAGCGCCATGTTAGCCACGTCCTCCACCTCGAGCACCGTACCATTGAGTTTGCTTGACGATGTATTCCTTTTCCACTTCCCGCCTCAGTGCATGCTCGTCGACGCCGAGGCACATCTCGTCCATTGACACCACCGTCAGTAACGTCACCATGGAGTTCACACGTAGCCTGTTCCTCCCTGCACGTCTACAAGAGGAGAAAAAACAGAGGTCAGAGGAAGGGGGAGAGAAAGAGAGGATGAATCCAGGGGAAGGGATGCACTCACCGGAAGAGAGGAGTACTAGAGGAGGACGACCTGGCCACCGGCGCCGGAGCCGACGCCCGAAACCCTTGGCAGGGGGGTGGCCGTGAGCAGCGGATCTAGTCGAATGGGACGGCATCGCGAGGAGGCGCGTGAAGGGAGCTAGAGATGGGACGCAAGAGGGATGGGTGGGTGGGGGATGCGATGGATCCAGCAGCCGCCGGAGCTGCGCGGTGGGATGAGGGGAGGGGAAGGGAAGGGCCGGCGGCGGCGAGGTGGATCGGAGGAGGGAGAGGTGGCGGCGATCTGGGAGAGATGAGGGGAATCGGGGGCTCTGTTTTTTGCGTCTCTCTCTCTCTCCTTTGCTCTGTTTTCCATATGTATAGGTCATGACAAATCTGCAACGCATATGGTACATCGATTATATGCGTATCTATTAAAATTTTGCAACATATAGTTAAAATGTTGTAGAAATTATGTTGCTTTATAGTAGGTATCCTTGTAGTGAGCTTTTGGTGGTCATAGCATTGGTTTCAGAACCTAGGAGAGTATGGCGTCTAGCGAGGGAAATTATCACTATAGAGGTCCGTACTTTGATGAAAATGCATATTCTTGAACATAACCCCGCCGTTTGGGCTATTGTGTGTATTGGCTTGCAAGGTGAATTCTTTGATGGGAGAAAACCAAACCGTGAAGCCAGCACGGAAGAGTTGAAGATGCTGCAATACAACGCTCAAGCTTGTGATATCCTCTTCAACGGACTGTGTCCCGAAAAATTCAACAAAATCAGCCGTCTTGAGAATGCAAACAAAATTTGGGACACTTTAATTGATATGCACGAAGGTACCAACTCCTTCAAGGAATCCAAGTTGGATGTGCTCCAAAGTCAACTTGACAAGTTCAAAATGAAGGATGGTGAAGGTGTCGCTGAAATGTACTCTAGGCTTGCTCTTATCACAAATGAGATTGCCGGCTTAGGAAGTGAAGAGATGACCGACAAATTCATCATCAAGAAGATCCTAAGAGCTTTGGACGGAAAATATGATACCGTATGCACATTGATCCAAATGATGCCAAATTACAAAGATCTCAAGCCAACGGAAGTCATTGGAAGAATTGTTGCTCATGAGATGTCACTCAAGGATAAGGAGGAACTTCACAACAAGTCAAGTGGTACTTACAAAGCCTCATGTGAAGCCCCCACATCATCAAGTGAGAAAGAAACCTTCAATGAAGAATTTAGCTTAATGGTGAAGAACTTCAACAAGTTCTACAAGAGTAGAAGCAAAGAAAGAAGCTCCAAGTCAAGGTCCTATAATGAAAAAAGATCTTCTAGTCGAGAGCGCAATTGCTCCAATTGTGGGAGACCCGGACACTATTCCAATGAGTGTATGGCACCCCACAAAAGAAGAGAAGAAACACCCAAGAGGAGAAGTAGAAGAGAAGAATCATCACTAAGAGAGAGAAGGAGTAGAGATGATCGTTATGAACGAAGAACATCCCAGAGAAGCAAGGATTCGGAAAGGAAGGACAAGTCATCAAGGAGCTACACAAAACGAAGACATCAAGCTCATGTTGGTGAATGGGTATTGATACGTCCATTTTGTATCATGCTTTTATATCAATATTTATTGCATTATGGGTTGTTATTACACATTATATCTCAATACTTATGGCTATTCTCTCTTATTTTACAAGGTTTACCATGAAGAGGGGGAATGCCGGTAGCTGGAATTCTGGCTGGAAAAGCAGCAAACGTTGGAAACCTATTCTGCACAACTCCAAATGTCCTGAAACTCCACGAAACAACTTTTTGGATTTAATAAGAATTTATGGGCGACAGAAATAGGCCAGGGGGCCCACACCCTGTCCAGGAGACAGGAGGGTGCCCCCCTGTAGGGCGCGGTCCCCTATCTCCTGGGGCCCCTGGTGGGCCTCCGGCGTCCATCTTCTGCTATATCATCACTTTATCCTGGAAAAAATCGTGGGCAAGCTTACGGGGCGAAACTCCACCGCCACGAGGCGGAACCTTGGCGGAATCAATCTAGGGCTCTGGCAGACGACAAAACCTACCACGGCCGCATTTCGTGTACGGCGAATATGTTCTCACACGAGAGGAGTCATCATTGTATGGTCACTACAGAAAGAAAGGCCCATCATTGTCCGGCGAAGTGGTGCAAGTCGGCCACCGGGATCAAGGGACGCTGGTTGCAGAGATAAAGGGCGGCTATTCCCACAGTCAGTATAGGACATTCGCCTACGTTGAAACAACCGAACCACTAAGTGTCTATGAGGCCAATAAAATTTAATTTGTATGATTAGAATGTTTGTTTGTTCATGAAAATTTAGTTATTTCACCACATAGGCTAAACCAGGTAGGCATTTAGTTCCCTGGAAGTATTCTAGAAAAAAAAAAGGTTCCCTGAAAACATGTAGGGACATGCCAAAAGCCTTCTTGTCAACCATAAATCAATACTATCCATTTCTAAAACAAAAATCCAAACCATCAAAAAGTCGGTCTAGTGAATGATAAAGTAAAGGAGCAAAGTGCATTTTTGGTGCACTTTGCTCCTCAATCTATTTTGACCAGAATTTTCTTTTCTAGAAAATAAAACTTATGCGCGTGATACAAGTTTGCTCTCACCGGCGATTAAGAACATTATGTTCAAAAAAGAGCATTCGTTGGTTTTTGGCAATACTCCCTCCGTCCTAAAATAAGTGTCTCAACTTCGTAATAACTTTAGTACAAATTTATACTAAGATTGATGAGACAGATATTTTGGGACAGAGGGAGTATGTTGTAGCCCTCTTTTATATCCAAAAAGAGCTTTCAGTATATTATGATTCCACAGGATTTGTTTTCACCGAGCCTCTCTCCGAGACAGTGCCCAGATCGTTACGCCTTTCGTGCGGGTCGGAACTTACCCGACAAGGAATTTCGCTACCTTAGGACCATTATAGTTACGGCCGCCGTTCACCGGGGCTTTGGTCGCCGGCTTCCCTGTCATCAGTTCACCAACTTTCTTGACCTTCCGGCACTGGGCAGGCGTCAGCCCCCATACATGGTCTTACGACTTTGCGGAGACCTGTGTTTTTGGTAAACAGTCGCCCGGGCCTGGTCACTGCGGCCCCCTTTTGTGAGGGGGCACCCCTTCTCCCGAAGTTACGGGGCTATTTTGTCGAGTTCCTTAGAGAGAGTTGTCTCGCGCCCCTAGGTATTCTCTACCTACCCACCTGTGTCGGTTTCGGGTACAGGTACCCTTTTGTTGAAGGTCGTTCGAGCTTTTCCTGGGAGTATGGCATCAGTTACATACTTCAGCACCGTAGCGCCTGGTATGAGCCTCGTGGAGAAGCAATCGCTAGTCCACGGGGCTCATACTTCAGCGCTGCAGCGCTTGGTACTCGGACCTCGGCTCGAGGCATTTTCTTTACCCCTTCTTACCCTGAAAAAGTAGGGTCACCTTGTGTCCTTTTCCGTACGAGACAAAAGTTTATGAAAGAGAATAATGATATCTTATTCTTTCTCAGAAAACATAATAAAGTCTTAAGTCCAGTCAAATTGACTATCTTTATTTTCATGAAAAAAATGGGATCTATCAAGCACATTCAGGATATGCCTCTACTATAAAATCACTTAGTCATATTTTTTCTTCCTTTTGGTATTCGAGTTGAAGAAGTACGAGAATTCCATACTGAATACTGTCTGCATGAAGTCCTTGCGATTTATAGAGAGCTTGAATTACTCGTTTAGCTGTATTTTGAACTGGTCTATAAACGACAGTGTATGTTATGAACTTCTATCCCTAATTCCATATACTACATAGTTGGATTTTCAAAATCTTAAACCGGTGAAATTCTGGCTCCCTTTTACTAAGCTGCATTCCATACCGGAATTTTGTGTTTGTTCATTCCCAATAAATAACAAGTGACAAGTATTTTTTTTGTGAGAAAACAAGTAACAAGTATAACCAAGTATTAATCCAGATTTTACAAAACTGTAGCCCGAGCCAAACTTCTGTGCATGCTTGTTTTCCTGAAACGTCTGCCGTAATCGTCATGGTCTCCAATTCCATCCGAAGTTCATCCTTCTGCGCATGCTTGTTTTCCTGAAACGTCTGCCGTAACCGTCATGGTCTCCAATTCCATCCAAAGTTCATCTTTGACAGCAACTAAAGGAAGTTCCAGATACGATATCAATAAACCAAGAACTTGTGGTGGCCAGGTTGGACTCTATCAGGTTAAACTGCGGCGGAGAACTATTTTTACTTTCCTTTTTCTCATTGATTGAAGACAACGGGGATCTACTAGGCAACGTCAACCCGTCGTCGTGGTGGGCAGACGGGAGAAACGGAAGAAGAGGAGAAACAGCTCTCGCGGCCGATGGCCATTGGCGACTCTAGATGGTGGGACTTCTCCACCGACGTCCTGGTGGAGATCCTGCTGCGGCTGCCCCCAAGCTCCCGGCGCCGATTCCGCCTCATCTGCCGGCTCTGGCGCGACCTCATCAGCGAGCGCACAACCGAGATGCAGAGCCGCGCCATGGCCCTCATCTGGAACCCCTACGACTCCATCGCCTATGTTGTCGATGACCTGTCATCATCGTCCACAGGGAGCTCCAAAGTGCTGTGGAGTGCCGACATCGACGAGAGAGGCCTGCAGCTGGTCGGCACGTGCAATGGCCTCCTCTGCCTGTGCAACAACCAGGAGAGGCTCGGTGGCGCTCTCACCCTGTTCAACCCGGCCACCGGCGAGGCGCTGGCACTTCCCCCGATGCCGTACGCCGGCCTCTTCTCTGAGAGCTCTCATTGGCGGAACTGGAACGAGACTTACACCTTCGCGCACCATCCGACGTCCGGGTGGTACAAGCTGTTGCGCGTCCCCTGCATTTTCGACCGGGTGTTTGAGCCGGAAGCCGTGCACGTGCTCACGCTGGGGGAGGCGTCATGGCGGAAGGTGCTCACCGGCATCAACGGCTGGGCGGGGTGCCGCCTCGGTCCGGGCATCGTCAGCATTGACGGCACGACGTACTGGGTCACGCGTGATGCTCCGCCGAGGGTCGTGTCGTTTGACCTCGACCACGAGCGGATCACCTCCACCGCGCAGCTGCCCCAGCTGCCAGCGTGCTCCGACGAGGCTGCCCGCTACCACCTGACGAAGGTGCACGGGAGTCTGGGCGTTGCCATCCGAGACGGTGACCTTCTAGGCATGGAGACGACTCATGTGTGGGTTCTGGACAAGGGACGGCGGTGGAATCGCCGCTACAAATTCAGCCAGCGGAGCATCCCACGGCCCAATTTTTTGTACGGCAAGTACGTCCTGACGCTCAGGGATTCGTCGATCTACGGCCACTACCCGAGTACAGGCGACTCGACGTCCGACGTTGTGAGCGTTAGCCACACGGACCAGGGGACGCTGATCACCGTGGCGGGTAATTACATCGCCCGCCGGAACCATACTTTCGTCTATGTGGAGACGATGGAGCCACTAGCCGCTTACAAGGTCACGTCCGATTAGTTCTTGTGTTTGTTCAGGATGGTTTACGTATTAGTCATAAGCTAAACTAATAAGCAAGTAGGATTCCGTTCGTTAAAAAGGCAAGGATTTATAATACTGACTAAACAAAACTCCTTATCTTCGTGCAAAAAAAAAAGCTCTTTATCACTCCTACACATGTAAGGGGACGGTCAGGCTGCAAGTGACGGCAAGTTCAACGACAAGGTTCTTTATGCTGCTCAGAATAACTCTTTATCACTCCTAAACAAAACTCACTTATCTTCCTGCAAAAAAAAAAAGAAAAAAAAAAGCTCCATTCCCTGCGAGAGGATACACAAGCACTGGTAGAAAAAGAGACTTCCGTCCAGCCCCATTAGTCGCGAAACTGTAGGAA